>NW_027095193.1:0-30377 GCF_029207755.1 Chamaea fasciata | reverse complement strand
CGGGAATTTTGGGATTTAGGACGGGAATTCCGGATTTGGGACGGGAATTCCGGGATTTGGGACGGGAATTCCGGGATTTGGGACGGGAATTGACGAGAATTTGGGGATCTTTGCCAGCAGTGAAGCCGGGGAACGTCGGACCATGATCCAGCACTTTGAGAGCAGCGGCGGGGAGCTGCCCGAGCTCGGCTCGCAGCGTCTCTCCCACCGGCAGCATTCCCGAGGAGCTGCTGGAATCCGACAGGTGCCCTCCCGAATTCCGGGAATTCCGCCCTCCGGGAATTCTCAGCGCTCCCGTCGCGCCGTTTCCCTCCGCAGTCTCGGGGTTCTCCCCCAAATCCCGGGAGTTTTGCTCTCAATTCCGGGATCGTTTTTGTCCGTATTCTGGTTTTTTTTTTTCCCTGACGGATTTTTTTCCTGTATTTCCCAATTTTTTTTTTTCCCCCTGGAATCCCAGGAAATTTTTTTCTCCGAATTCGCGGTTTTTACCCCAAACCTTTGGATTTGTGACTCAAATTCTGGTTTTCCCCTGAATCCTGGGATTTCTCTCCCAATTCCAGAATTCTCCCTGTAATTCACGGGGTTTTTTCCCTCTAATCCCCAGAACTTGTTTCCTCTGAATTCCACAGTTTTTACCAGAATTCCTGGGATTTCTACCCCTAAATCCCAGGGATTTCTTGGCATAAATCCTGGGATTTTTTGCCGGAATTCCCATTTTTCCCCCCTAAATCCCATTTTTCCCACCTAAATCCTGGAATTTCTGCCCTGAATCCTTGGGATTTTTTACCGTAATTCCTGAGATTTTTTTGCCACAAATCGCGGGATTTTTGCCGGAATTCCCATTTTTTCCCCCTAAATCCCATTTTTCCCACCTAAATCCTGGGATTTCCGCCCTGAATCCTTGGGATTTTTACCGTAATTCCTGGAATTTCTGCCCTGAATCCTCGGGATTTTCACCGCAATTCCTGGGATTTTTTTTGCCACAAACGGCGGGATTTTTGCCGGAATTCCCGTCTCTTCTGCCCCTAAATCCTGGGATTTCTCCTCTCATCTCCGGCAATTCTCGAGTTCTTTCCTCTAAAATCCCAGGACTTTTTTTCCTTCAAATCCCGACTTTTCCCCCTAAACCGCCGGATTCTTTTGCCGCAATTCCCCGGATTTTTGACCGGAACTCCCGCGATTCCTTTTGCCGCAAACCTCGGCGACTTTCTCTCTCTTTCTCCTCTTCCCGTAACCGCCCCAGATTTCCGCCGGAATTTCCCGGTTTTTTTACCCCGATTCCCGGATTTTTTTTGCGGTTTTTGGCCGGAATCTCGGGGTTTGTTGGTCGTTTTCCGCCCGCGGTTCCCAAACCTGGCCGGTTTTCCCGGCAGCTGCCGGTGCGAGGTGCGCCTGGGCCGCTCGGAGAGCCTGAAGGGGCGGGAGGAGCTGCGGCGCTCCCGGAGGTCGGAGCTGGTTCCCCGCTCCCCGCAGCGACGTGGACATGGACGCCGGGAACGCCGGGAATTCCGGGAATTCCAACAGCCCCAGCGACACCCCCCGCCTGCACTCCGCCTCCTCCTCCGCCTCCAGCCCTCTCCAACAGGTGGGGAGATCCCCCGGTTCCCGGAATTCCCAAAAGTCCCAAAAGTCCCAAAATTCCCAAAATTCCCCAAGTTCCCCAAATTCCCCAAAATTCCCCAAGTTCCCCAAATTCCCAAATTCCCCGAATTCCCCAAATTCCCCGGAATTCCCAAATTCCCAAAATTCCCCAAATTCCCTGAATTCCCAAAAGTCCCCAAATTCCCCAAATTCCCAGAAGTCCCCAAATTCCCAAAAGTCCCAAAATTCCCCAAATTCCCAAAATTCCCAAAAGTCCCCACCCCAAATTCCCAAAAGTCCCCAAATTCTCAAAATTCCCCGAATTCCCCAAATTCCCCAAATTCCCCGAATTCCAAAATTCCCCAAATTCCCCGAATTCCAAAAGTCCCCGAGTTCCCCAAAATTCCCCCAAATTCCCAAAATTCCCCAAATTCCCCAAAATTCCCAAAAGTCCCCGAATTCCCAAGTTCCCCCAAATTCCCCGAATTCCCCAAAGTCCCCAAATTCCCCAAATTCCCAAAATTCCCCAAATTCCCCAAATTCCCCAAATTCCCCAAATTCCCAAAAGTCCCAAAATTCCCCAAATTCCCCCAAATTCCCAAATTCCCCAAATTCCCCAAATTCCCCGAATTCCCAAAAGTCCCCAAATTCCCCAAAATTCCCCAAGTTCCCCAAATTCCCAGAAGTCCCCAAATTCCCAAAATTTCCCCGAATTCCCAAAGTCCCAAAATTCCCCAAATTCCCAGAAGTCCCCAAATTCCCGGAATTCCCAAATTCCCCAAAGTCCCAAAAGTCCCCAAATTCCCAAAAGTCCCAAAATTCCCCCAAATTCCCAAAATTCCCCAAATTCCCCAAATTCCCCAAAAGTCCCCGAATTCCCCAAATTCCCCGAATTCCCCAAATTCCCAAAATTCCCCAAATTCCCCAAATTCCCGAGGTCTCGTCTCGGGTTTTGGGTCCGTGGGATGGAAATCGGGGAAATTGGGATCAGGGGGAATTTGGGGATTCGGGGTTTTCGGGAAGGATTTGGTGCCTCCAGCCTCTCCAACAGGTGCAGAATTCCCAAAATTCCAGGAATTTCGGGAATTCCGGAGTTCTCATCCTGAATTTTGGGTCCACGGAGGGGTTTGGGATGGAATTTGGGAAGGTTGGGCTGAGGGGACGTTTGGGATTCGGGAAGTTGGGATTTTTTTCCCCCCTAAATCCTGGGATTTCCCCCTGGAATTCCTGGGATTCCTGCCGCCATCCTTGAGTTTTTCTCCCCCTCAATCCCAGGATTTTGCCCCAAATCCCGAGTTTTTCCCCAAAATCTGAGGGTTTTTCCCCAAAATCCCAGGGGGGAGGGGAGGGGAGGGATCTTTTACCATCCACAAAAATCAGGGAAAAATAAAAATCCCTGGGAAAACCAGCAGGATTTGGGGGCTGGGAAATCCCCAATTCCCTGAGGATTTTTAGGAGAGGGCAGGGAGGGCAGGGAAAATCGGGAATTTTGGGGATGATTTTTCCTTCCTTTTCCCAGATCCCTGGAAAATCCCACCCCCCCCTACACGCCAAAGATGGGGCGCAGGTGAGTCACCCCCCCCCGGAATTCCCAACCCAAATTTTCCTGGTTTTTTCCCCGTTTTCTTCCCGATTTCCCCCTTTTTTTCCCTCCCCCCCCTTTTTTCCCAAGTTTTTTCCCCGTTTTCCCTCTTTTTTTCTCTTCTTTTTCCCATTTTTTCCCCATTTTTCCCCCCAATTTTTCCCTTTTTCCCCCATTTTTCTCCCCCAATTTTTCCCTTTTTCTCCATTTTTCCCCCCCAATTTTTCCCATTTTTTCCCCAATTTTCCCCCCCCAATTTTTCCCTTTTTCCCCAATTTTTCCCCCCAATTTTTCCCTTTTTCCCCAATTTTTCTCCCCCAATTTTTCCCTCAATTTTTCCTCCTTTTTTTCCCTTTTCCCCCAATTTTTTCCTCCTTTTCCCCCCAGGTTTTTTTCCCCCTTTTTCCCTTTTCCCCCCCAAATTTCCCCCAATTCATCTCAATTCCTTCCCCTTTCCTTTCCTTCGTTCCCCCCAACTTTTCCCTCTACTTCCCCCAATTTTTCCTTCTAATATTTCCCAAATTTTCCCACTTTTCCTGGTTTTTCCAGGAGCGTGGACTCTCCCAGCCCGGGTTTCAGGGTTCATCCTCCGTATTTCCCCTCTGGTTTTTCCACGTTTTTTCCCTCATTCTCCCCTAATTTTTTCCCTCATTCTCCCCAATTTTTTCCCTCATTTCCCCCCAATTTTTCCCCTCCTTTTCCCCCAATTTTTCCCCTCCTTTTCCCCCAATTTTTTCCCTCCTTTTCCCCCAATTTTTTCCCTCCTTTTCCCCCAATTTTTCCACCTTTTTTTCCTCCACTCCCCCCCACCTTCCCCCCACCATCTCCCGCTTTATTCCCACTTTTCCCGGTTTTTCCAGGAGCGTGGACTCTCCCAGCCCGGGTTTCAGGGTTCATCCTCCGTATTTCCCCTCTGGTTTTTCCACGTTTTTCCCTCATTCTCCCCTAATTTTTTCCCTCATTCTCCCCCAATTGTTTCCCTCATTTCCCCCCAATTTTTCCCTCCTTTTCCCCCAATTTTTTCCCTCATTTCCCCCAATTTTTTCCCTCCTTTTCCCCCAATTTTTTCCCTCCTTTTCCCCCAATTTTTTCCCTCCTTTTCCCCCAATTTTTTCCTCATTTTCCCCCAATTTTTTCCTCATTTTCCCCCAATTTTTTCCCTCCTTTTCCCCCAATTTTTTCCCTCATTTCCCCCAATTTTTTCCCTCATTTTCCCCCCAATTTTTTCCCTCCTTTTCCCCCAATTTTTTCCTCATTTCCCCCCAATTTTTTCCCTCCTTTTCCCCCAATTTTTTCCCTCATTTCCCCCAATTTTTTCCCTCCTTTTCCCCCAATTTTTTCCCTCCTTTTCCCCCAATTTTTTCCTCATTTTCCCCCAATTTTTTCCTCATTTTCCCCCAATTTTTTCCCTCCTTTTCCCCCAATTTTTTCCCTCATTTCCCCCAATTTTTTCCCTCATTTTCCCCCAATTTTTTCCCTCATTTTCCCACAATTTTTCCTCCTTTTCCCCCAATTTTTCCCCTCCTTTTCCCCCAATTTTTTCCCTCCTTTTCCCCCAATTTTTTCCCTCATTCTCCCCCACTTTTTCCCCTTTTTTTCCTCCACTCCCCCCCACCTTCCCCCCCACCAATCTCCCGCTTTATTCCCACTTTTCCCGGTTTTTCCAGGAGCGTGGACTCTCCCAGCCTGGGTTTCGGGGCCGACCCTTTCCTCCCTCACCTCCTGGAGGACGAGCAAAGCTCCGGCCTCGACCTGGACGCGGATCCCGAATCCCAGGGCAATTCCCAGGGCAATTCCCAGAGCAATTTCCAGGGCAATTCCCAGAGCTGGCAGCACTCGGTGAGCCGGGAGCTGGTGGCCAACCTGTCCCCCAGGGAGGTGGATCGGCAGGAGGTCATCAACGGTGAGCGGGAATTCCGGGAAATTCCCGGAATTCTGGGACATGCGGGGCTGTTTCGGCGCTTTGGGGGAGGAAAACCCGGGAGTTTTTGGGGGTTTGGGGGAGGAAAATCTGGGGAATTTTGGCGAGTTTGGGGGAGGAAAATCTGGGAATTTTGGGGCTTTGGGGGAGGAAAACCCGGGAATTTTGGGAGTTTGGGGAAGGAATTCCAGGAATTTGGGGAGAAAAGAGTGGGAATTCCGGGACATTCCAGGGGTTTGGGGGGAGGAAAATCCGGGAATTTTGGGGCTTTGGGGGAAGGAATTCCAGGAATTTTGGGGCTTTGGGGGAGGAAAGTCCAGGTATTTTGGGGCATTGGGGGAAGGAATTCCGGGAATTTTGGGGAGAAAAGAGTGGGAATTCCGGGACATTCCAGGGGTTTGGGGGGAGGAAAAATCCGGGAATCTCTGGGAATTCCGGGGCTTTGGGGTTCCACCCCTGACAGCTGGGGACTCGTCCTTCGGCGCTCATTCCCAGATCTGGGGGAAACTCCGGGGATTTTCCCGGATTTGGGGTCTCATTCCCAGGGATGTCCCCAGGACGTCCCCAGTGTCCTCATTAACGGTCCCCATTATTAATTAGCGGGTTAATTGGTGTCCCCAGAGCTGTTCAGCACCGAGTTCTCCCACCTGCGCGTCCTGCGGGTTCTGTCCCTGTGACCCCAAATGTCCCCAAATGTCCCCAAATGTCCCCAAATGTCCCCAAATGTCCCCAGTGCCCTCATTAACGTCCCCATTATTAATTAGCGGGTTAATTGCTGTCCCCAGAGCTGTTCAGCGTCGAGTTCTCCCACCTGCGCATCCTGCGGGTTCTGGACCTGTGACCCCAAATGTCCCCAAATGTCCCCAAATGTCCCCAAATGTCCCCAGTGCCCTCATTAACGTCCCCATTATTAATTAGCGGGTTAATTGCTGTCCCCAGAGCTGTTCAGGCGTCGAGTTCTCCACCTGCGCATCCTGCGGGTTCTGGACCTGTGACCCCAAATGTCCCCAAATGTCCCCAAATGTCCCCAAACGTCTCCAGGGATGTCCCCAGTGTCCTCATTAACGTCGCCATTATTAATTAGCGGGGTTAATTGCTGTCCCCAGAGCTGTTCAGCATCGAGTTCTCCCACCGGCGCGTCCTGCGGGTTCTGTCCCTGTGACCCCAAATGTCCCCAAATGTCCCCAAATGTCCCCAGTGCCCTCATTAACGTCCCCATTATTAATTAGCGGGGTTAATTGCTGTCCCCAGAGCTGTTCAGCGTCGAGTTCTCCCACCGGCGCATCCTGCGGGTTCTGTCCCTGTGACCCCAAATGACCCCAAATGTCCCCAAATGTCCCCAAATGTCCCCAAATGTCCCCAGGGACATCCCCAGTGTCCTCATTAACGTCCCCATTATTAATTAGCGGGTTAATTGCTGTCCCCAGAGCTGTTCAGCACCGAGTTCTCCCACCTGCGCGTCCTGCGGGTTCTGGACCTGCTCTTCTACCAGGGCCTGCGCCGGGAGCAGCTGCTGAGCCGCGAGGAGCTGGGGCTGCTCTTCCCCAACCTGCCCCGACCTCATCGCCGTCCACAGTGAGCCAAAACCCCGAAATTCCCAAAATTCCAGATCCCTGAAATCCCCGAATCCCCAACTTCCTGACCCCCGGGATCCTGGAATCCCGATGGAATCCTGGAATCCCCCTGGGATCCTGCTCCTCCCCAACCTGCCCGACCTCATCGGCGTCCACAGTGAGCCAAAACCCGAAATTCCCAAATTCCCAAATCCCTGAAGTTCCTCTTTTTTCTCCCTCTCTTTCTCCTTCTTTTCCCCCTTTTTCCCCCCCCTTTTTCCCCCTCTTTTCCCCCTTTTTCCCCCTCTTTTTCCCCCTTTTTCCCCCTCTTTTTCCCCCTTTTTCCCCCCCTTTTTCCCCCCTTTTTCCCCCTTTTTCCCCCTTTTTCCCCCTCTTTTTCCCTCTTTTTTTCCCCCCTTTTTCCCCTCACCCCCATCCCGTTTTTTCCCTGCGTGCATTCCCAGGTTCCCTGTCGGAATCCATGAGGAAGCTGCGGGAGGAGGGGCCCATCATCCACCACATCGGGGACCTGCTGCTGGCCCGGGTGAGGCCCTGAAAAACTGCCCCAAATCTGCCCCAAATCTGCCCCAGAATCGCCCCCAAATCTGCCCCAAAATCGCCCCAAATCTGCCCCAAAATCGCCCCAAAATCTGCCCCAAATCTGCCCCAAAATCCCCCCAAATCTGCCCCAAAATCGCCCCAAATCTGCCCCAAATCTGCCCCAAAATCCCCCCAAATCTGCCCCAAAATCCCCCCAAATCTGCCCCAAAATCGCCCCAAATCTGCCCCAAAATCGCCCCAAATCTGCCTCAAAATCGCCCCAAAATCTGCCCCAAAATCGCCCCAAATCTGCCCCAAAATCGCCCCAAATCTGCCCCAAAATCGCCCCAAATCTGCCCCAAAATCGCCCCAAATCTGCCTCAAAATCACCCCAAATCTGCCTCAAAATCGCCCCAAATCTGCCCCAAAATCGCCCCAAATCTGCCCCAAAATCCCCCCAAATCTGCCTCAAAATCGCCCCAAATCTGCCCCAAAATCGCCCCAAATCTGCCTCAAAATCCCCCCAAATCTGCCCCAAAATCCCCCCAAATCTGCCCCAAAATCGCCCCAAATCTGCCCCAAAATCCCCCTGAATCTGCCCCAAAATCGCCCCAAATCTGCCCCAAAATCCCCCTGAATCTGCCCCAAAATCGCCCCAAATCTGCCCCAAAATCGCCCCAAATCTGCCCCAAAATCCCCCCAAATCTGCCCCAAAATCGCCCCAAATCTGCCCCAAAATCGCCCCAAATCTGCCCCAGAATCGCCCCAAATCTGCCCCAAAATCGCCCCAAATCTGCCCCAAAATCACCCCAAATCTGCCCCAAAATCCCCCCAAAACCGCCCAAATCTGCCCCAAAATCACCCCAAATCTGCCCCAAAAAAATCGCTCAAAATCACCTCAAAAATCACCCCCAAAAATTGGATTTGAAACCCTAAAATCGCCCCCAAAACCACCCCAAAAATCCTCAAAATCAGCCCGAAAATCACCCCTCAAAATCACCTCCAAAATCTCCCCCCCAAAAATCCCAGCAAAATCGCCCCGAAATGGGATTTGAAAACCCAAAATCCCCGAAAAATCCCCCCGAATCTGCCAAAACCTCCCTCGAGTTCTCCTCAAAAATCACCCCAAAATCACCCCGAAATCACCTCAAAAATCACCTCAAAAATCCCCCAAGACGGGATTTGAAACCCAAAAATCCCCCGAAAAAATCCCCCAAATCTGCCCAAAACCTCCCTCGAGTTCTCAAAAATCACCCCAAAATCACCCTGAAATCACCTCAAAAATCACCTCAAAAATCACCCCAAAATCACCCCAAAATCACCCCCGAAATCACCTCAAAAATCACCTCAAAAATCCCCCCAAAATGGGATTTGAAACCCAAAAATCCCCCTAAAAATCCCCCCGAATCTGCCCAAAACCTCCCTCGAGTTCTTCTCAAAAATCAGCCCCAAAATCCCCCCAAAAACCCCCCAAAATCCCCCCAAAATCACCCCAAAATCACCCCAAAAATCCCCCCAAAATCACCCCAAAAATCCCCCCAAAAATCACCTCAAAAATCAGCCCCAAAATCACCCCAAAATCCCCCCCGAACACCCCTCGGGCCCATGTAAACCCTGGGAATTTTGGGAATCTTTGGAATTCGTGGACTTTTGGGAATCTTTGGGATTCGGGGACTTTTGGGAATGTTTGGAATTCGGGGACTTTTGGGAATCTTTGGGATTCGGGGACTTTTGGGAATCTTTGGGATTCAGGGACATTTTTGGAATCTTTGGGCTTGGGGACATTTGGGAATCTTTGGGATTCGGGGACCTTTGGGAATGTTTGGAATTCAGGGACTTTTGGGAATCTTTGGATTTGGGGACATTTTGGGAATCTTTGGGATTCAGGGACTTTTGGGAATCTTTGGTATTCGGGGACTTCTGGGAATCTTTGGGATTTGGGGACAGTTTGGGAATCTTTGGGCTTGGGGGACCTTTGGGAACATTTGGGATTGGTGGACTTTTGGGAATCTTTGGGATCGGTGGACATTTTGGGAATGTTTGGAATTCGCGGACCTTTGGGAACGTTTGGGATTGGTGGGCATTTTGGGAATCTTTGGGCTTGGGGGACCTTTGGGAACGTTTGGGATTCGGGGACCTTTGGGAACGTTTGGGATTCATGGGCGTTTTGGGAACGTTTGGGATTGGTGGACCTTTGGGAATGTTTGGAATTCGCGGACCTTTGGGAACATTTGGGATTGGCGGGCATTTTGGGAATCTTTGGGATTGGCGGACCTTTGGGAACGTTTGGGATTGGTGGGCATTTTGGGAATCTTTGGGATTGGCGGACCTTTGGGAACGTTTGGGATTCGCGGACCTTTTGGGAACGTTTGGAATTTGCGGACCTTTGGGAACGTTTGGAATTGGCGGACCTTTTGGGAACGTTTGGGATTCACGGGCGTTTCGGGAACCGCCAGTTCGAGGGCGCCGCCAAGGAGGAGTTCCAGCGCGTGGCCGCCGCCTTCTGCTCCGGCCAGTCGGTGGCCCTGGAGCTGATCCGCACCAAGCGGCGCAAGGAGAGCCGCTTCCAGCTCTTCATGCAGGCGAGCCCCGCCCCCGGCCCCGCCCCGCCCCGCCCCGGCCCCGCCCCGGCCTGGCCCCGCCCCGGCCCGGCCCCGCCCTGCCCCGCCCCACCCCGCCCCGCCCCGCCCCGCCCCGCCCTGCCCCACCCCGCCCCCGTTCCCCCCGCGCTTCCTCCCTTTCCTTCCACTTTCCCCTTTTCTCCTCCCTTTTTTCCTTCTTTTTCCCCTTTTTTTCCCCCTTTTTTCTTCTCCCTTTTTTCCATTTTTTCCGCCTTTTTTTTCCTTTTTTTCCCCTTTCTTCCTCCCTTTCATTCCATTTTTCCCCCTTTTTTTCCCCTTTTTTCTTCTCCCTTTTTCCATTTTTTCTGCCTTTTTTTCCCCTTTTTTCACTTTTTTTCCTCCCTTTGGTTCCATTTTTTCCGCCTTTTTTTTCCCTTTTTTTCTCCCTTTTTTCCATTTTTTCTGCCTTTTTTTCCCCTTTTTTCCCTTTTTTTTTCCTCCCTTTTATTCCATTTTCCCCGCCTTTTTTTCCCTTTTTTTCCCCTTTTTTTTCTCCCTTTTTTCCAATTTTTCCACCTTTTTTTTCCCTTTTTTTCCCTCTTTTTTTCCTCTTTTTTTTTCCATTTTTTCAGCTTTTTTCCACCTTTTTTCCCTCCTTTTTTTCTCCCTTTTTTCCATTTTTCCACCTTTTTTCCCCCTTTCTTTTCCCTTTTTTTTTCCTCCATTTTTCCCCTTTTTTTCCCACTTTTCCCCCTTTTTTCCCTTCCCCCTCCCCCCCTTTTCTTCCCCCTTTTCCCCTTTCTTCTCCCTTTTTTTTTTTTTCCCCTTTTATTCCCCTTTTGGGATTTCAGGATTTGGGGATTCCAGGAATTTCAGGATTCGGGGATTTCAGGAATTTCAGGATTTGGGGATTTCAGGAATTTCGGGATTTGGGGGTTTGGAGATCTCAGGAATTTTGGGGGTTTCGGGGTTTAGAATTTAGGGATCCCAGGAATTTCAGGATTTGGGGATTTCAGGAATTTTGGGGGTTTCGGGATTTAGAATTTTGGGATTTCAGGAATTTGGGGATTTGGAGATCTCAGGAATTTTGGGGGTTTCGGGGTTTAGAATTTTGGGATCTCAGGAATTTCAGGATTCGGGGATTCCAGGAATTTCAGGATTTGGGGATTCCAGGAATTTCGGGATTTGGGGGTTTGGAGATCTCAGGAATTTGGGGGGTTTTCGGGGTTTAGAATTTAGGGATCCCAGGAATTTCAGGATTCGGGGATTTCAGGAATTTCAGGATTCGGGGATTCCAGGAATTCAGGCATTTCAGGAACTGCACCTCGGCAGGAGTCGGAGAGCAACCCGCAGTGCCGGCGGCGGCTGCAGCCGAAGGAATTTGGGCATCTCGGGAATCTGGGGACTTCGGGAGTCAGTGGGCTCGGGAATTTGGGGATCCAGGGAATTCAGGAATTTCGGGAATTGTGCCTGGGCAGGAGGCGGAGAGCAACCCGCAGTGCCGGCGGCTGCAGCTGAAGGATCTGATCGTGTCGGAGATGCAGCGACTCACCAAGTACCCGCTGCTGCTCCAGAGCATCATCAAGTGCACCCAGGGTAGGGGGGGGAAACGCCTCGGAATTCCGGGAAAATCCCGGCCGCTTCCCAGGGACTGGAGCCGGGAAGATCCCAGGGATTCAGCCCGGGAAAATCCCACAGAATTCCAGGGAAATCCCAGGGAATTCCGGGGATTCGGACCGGGAAAGTCGGTGAATCCTGTCCCTTTTCCCTCTGGAATTTTCCCCTGGATTTTCCCCGGGATATTATCCCGAATTTTCCCCATTATCCCCTGGATATTTTCCCGGATTTTCCCCTGGATTTTCCCCGGGATATTATCCCGGATTTTCCCTGTTATTCCCTGGATATTATCCCGGATTTTCCCCTGGATTTTCCCCATTATTCCCTGGATATTATCTGGGATTTCCCCCCGGATTTTTCTCCGGATTTTCCCCTGGATATTATCCTGGATCTTCCCCTGGATTTTCCCCTGGATATTATCCCGAATTTTCCCCATTATCCCCTGGATATTTTCCCGGATTTTCCCCTGGATTTTCCCCTGGATTTTCCCCATTATCCCCTGGATATTTTCCCGGATTTTCCCCTGGATTTTCCCCCTTATCCCCTGGATATTATCCTGGATTTTCCCCTGGATTTTTCCCTGGATTTCCCCCTGGGTTTCCCCCTGGATTTCCCCCTGGATTTTCTCCTCGGATTCCCCCCGGATTTTTTTTTCCCCGTTCCCCCACGGTTTTTCCCGCCGTTCATTCCCGTTTTTCCGTGGATTTTTCCCCTTGCCCCCGCCGGCATTTCTCAGCGGGCTCTGCGGAGCAGGAGAAGCTGCTCCGCGCGCGGGATCACTGCCGGGACATCGTCGGCTTCGTCAACGACGCCGTGCGGAGGGCGGAGAACCGGCAGCGCCTGCACGAGCACCAGAAACGCCTGGACACCACGGCGCTGGAGAGGACCAGCAACCCGCTGGCCGCGCAGTTCCGGGTAGTCCGCCTCGTTCCCCGGTCCGCCGGGAGGAAAAACGGGAGTTTCCCACAAAAAACGGGGGTTTTCCACAAAAAACGGGGGTTTTCCAAAAAAAAACCCGGGAGTTTTCCACAAAAAACGGGGGTTTTCACACCAAAAAAGCAGGGGTTTTCCAAAAAAAAACGGGTTTTCCACAAAAAACAGGGGTTTTCCAAAAAAAAAACCCGGGAGTTTTCCACAAAAAATGGGAGTTTTCACACCAAAAAACGGGGGTTTTCCAAAAAAAACCCGGGAGTTTTCCACAAAAAATGGGGGTTTTCACACCAAAAAACGGGGGTTTTCCAAAAAAAAACCCGGGAGTTTTCCACAAAAAATGGGGGGTTTCACACCAAAAACGGGGGTTTTCCACAAAAAATGGGGGTTTTCCACAAAAAATGGGGATTTTCACACCAAAAACGGGGGTTTTCCAAAAAAACCCCGGGAGTTTTCCACAAAAAATGGGAGTTTTCACACCAAAAAAATGGGGTTTTCCACAAAAAACGGGGGTTGTCCACAAAAAACGGGGGTTTTCCCCAAAAAACGGGGGTTTTCCACAAAAAACGGGAGTTTTCCACAAAAAACGGGAGTTTTCCACAAAAAATGGGGGTTTTCCACAAAAAATGGGATTTTTCACACAAAACACAGGGTTTTCCAGAGAAAAAATGGGAGTTTTCCAGGGAAAGACCCGTTCCGCAGCCCGGGTGTGGGAATCCCCCGTTTTTCCATGGAAAACCCCGTTTCTCCTCATTCCCACCTGGTTTTCTCTGGAAATCCCCCGTTTTTCCGTGGGAAACTCTCATTTTTCCCCGTTTTCCGTGGAAGAAGCCTCTTTTTCCATGGGAATTCCCAGTTTTCCCCTCCCCTCTCCTCCCGCTGTCCCGTTCCCTCTGTGCTTCCCCACCCCGATCCCGTTTTCCATGGAAACCTCCGGTTTTCCCGATCCCGTTTTCCATGGAAAGCTCCGGTTTTCCCGATCCCGTTTTTCCATGGAAAGCTCCGGTTTTCCCGATCCCGTTTTTCCATGGGAAGCTCCGGTTTCCCCATTCCCGTTTCCCATGGAAAGCTCCGGTTTTCCCGATCCCGTTTCCCATGGAAAGCTCCGTTTTTCCCGATCCCGTTTTCCATGGAAAGCTCCGGTTTCCCCGATCCCGTTTTTCCATGGGAAGCTCCGGTTTTCCCGATCCCGTTTTCCATGGGAAGCTCCGGTTTCCCCATTCCCGTTTTCCATGGGAAGCTCCGGTTTTCCCGATCCCGCTTTCCATGGAAAGCTCCGGTTTTCCCGATCCCGTTTTCCATGGGAAGCTCCGGTTTTCCCGATCCCGTTTTCCATGGAAAGCTCCGGTTTTCCCGATCCCGTTTTCCATGGAAAGCTCCGGTTTCCCCATTCCCGTTTCCCATGGAAACCTCCGGTTTTCCCGATCCCGTTTTCCATGGAAACCTCCGGTTTTCCCGATCCCGTTTTCCATGGAAAGCTCCGGTTTTCCCGATCCCGTTTTTCCATGGAATGCTCCGTTTTTCCCAATCCCGTTTCCCATGGAAAGCTCCGGTTTCCCCGATCCCGTTTTCCATGGAAAGCTCCGGTTTCCCCATTCCCGTTTTTCCCGGATTTGGGTCCCACAGAACCTGGACCTGACCTCGCACCGGATGATCCACGAGGGGCCCCTGGCCTGGAGGGTGGGCAAGGACAAGAGCGTGGGTACGGACTGGGACGGACTGGGACGGACTGGGAGGGACTGGGACGGACTGGGGGGGACTGGGATGGACTGGGAGGGACTGGGACGGACTGGGAATGGATTGGGAGGGACTGGGATAAACTGGGATAGACTGGGAGGGGCTGGGGGGGAACTGGGAACGGATTCGGGGGGACTGGGATAAACTGGGATGGACTGGGAATGGATTGGGGGGGACGGATGGACTGGGATAGGCTGGGAGGGGACTGGGATGGACTGGGATGGACTGGGATGGACTGGGATGGACTGGGATGGACTGGGGGGGACTGGGGTTACTGGGATGGACTGGGGTTACTGGGATGGACTGTGACGGACTGGGATGGGTCTGGGATGGACTGGGATGGACTGGGGGGGACTGGGGTTACTGGGATGGACTGGGATGGGACTGGGATGGACTGTGACGGACTGGGATGGGTCTGGGATGGACTGGGATGGACTGGGATGGGACTGGGATGGGATTGGGATGGACTGGGATGGGATTGGGATGGACTGGGATGGGTCTGGGATGGACTGGGATGGACTGGGATGGGACTGGGATGGGTCTGGGATGGACTGGGATGGACTGGGATGGGACTGGGATGGGATTGGGATGGACTGGGATGGACTGGGACGGACTGGGAGGGACTGGGAGGGACTGGGATGGACTGGGATGGACTGGGAGGGACTGGGATGGACTGGGATGGACTGGGACGGACTGGGACGGACTGGGACGGACTGGGAGGGACTGGGATGGACTGGGATAGGCTGGGATAAACTGGGATAGACTGGGAGGGGCTGGGACGGACTGGGAGGGACTGGGAGGGACTGGGGGGGACTGGGATGGACTGGGATGGACTGGGGTCACTGGGATGGACTGGGGGGGACTGGGATGCACTGGGATGCACTGGGATGCACTGCTGTTGCTTTCATCCCCAAAATCACAAACAATTCTCCAAAAATCTCCCCAAAATTAAAAAAAAAAAAATCCCCAAATCCCAAAAAATCTTCTCAAAAAAAATTCCCCCTAAACCCCAAAAAATCCCAAAAAATCGCAAAAAGAAATCTCAAAAATCCCCGAAAAATCAAAAAAAAATCCGAAAAGAATTTCAAAGAAAATCCAAAAAAAAAAATCCAAAATAATTCCAAAAAAAAGAAAAATCCCCCCAAATTCAAAACCCCCAGCCCCAAAATCCCCACAAAAATCATAAAAAAAATCCAAAAAACCCCCAAAAATCCCCCCAAAACTCCCAAAAATTCCCCCCCCAAAATTCCCCCAAATCAAAATAAATCCCAAAAAAAACCTCCCCCAAAATCCAAAAAAATCCCTAAACCCCCCCAAAATCCCCAAAAAATTTTTAAAAAAAATTCCCCAAAGAATTTTTTAAAAAAATTTAAAATCCCCCCCAAATATTTTAAAAAAGGAAAAAATCAAAAAAAAAAATTAAAAAAATTTTAAAATTCCAAAAAATCTTTTAAAATTCCCAAAAAATTTAAGAAAAATTTAAAATCCCCAAAACAATTTAAAAAATTCTAAAAATCCCCCGAAAATTTAAAAAAATTAGAAATCCCCAAAAAATTAAAAAAAAATGTAGAATGCCCCCAAAATTAAAAAAAAATTTTAAATCTCCAAAAAATTTTAAAAAAAATTTTTAATCCCCCCAAAAATTAGAAATTTTTTTTTAAATCCCCCCAAAATTTAAAAAAATCTAAAAATCCCCCAAAATTTACAAAAAAATTTTAAAAATCCCCCAAAATTTACAAAAAAATTTTAAAAATCCCCCCAAAATTTCCAAAAAAATTATTAAAAATTCCCCCAAAAAATTTCCAAAAAAATTATTAAAAATCCCCCCAAAATTTCCAAAAAAATTATTAAAAATCCCCCCAAAATTTCCAAAAAAATTTTAAAAATCCCCCAAAAATTTCCAAAAAAATTATTAAAAATCCCCCCAAAAATTTCCAAAAATAATTTTAAAAATCCCCCCCAAAATTTCCAAAAATAATTTTTTTTAATCCCCCCAAAATTTCCAAAAAAAAATTAAAAATCCCCCCAAAATTTCCAAAAATAATTTTAAAAATCCCCCCAAAATTTACAAAAATAATTTTAAAAACCCCCCAAAAATTTCCAAAAAATTTTTAAAAACCCCCCAAAAATTTCCAAAACAAATTTTAAAAAACCCCCCAAAAATTTCCAAAAATAATTTTAAAAATCCCCCCAAAAATTCCCCAAAAAAATTTTTAAAATCCCCCCAAAAATTTCCAAAAATAATTTTTTTTAATCCCCCCAAAATTTCCAAAAAAAAATTAAAAATCCCCCCAAAATTTCCAAAAATAATTTTAAAAATCCCCCCAAAATTTACAAAAATAATTTTAAAAACCCCCCAAAAATTTCCAAAAAATTTTTAAAAACCCCCCAAAAATTTCCAAAACAAATTTTAAAAAACCCCCCAAAAATTTCCAAAAATAATTTTAAAAATCCCCCCAAAAATTCCCCAAAAAAATTTTTAAAATCCCCCCAAAAATTTCCAAAAATAATTTTAAAAATCCCCCCAAAAATTCCCCAAAAAAATTTTTAAAATCCCCCCAAAAATTTCCAAAAATAATTTTAAAAATCCCCCCAAAAGTTTCCAAAAAAAATATTAAAAATCCCCCCAAAAATTTCCAAAAAAAATTTTAAAATCCCCCCAAAAATTTCCAAAAAATTTTTAAAAATCCCCCCAAAAATTTCCAGAAAACCCCCGAAATCCCCCCATCTCTAAATACCCAAACCCACATTTCCCCCTCCGTCCCCACGGCCGGCGCCGGCGCGGGGCGGGCGCGGGCTCGGCGGGCGCAGAGCTGCACGTGCTGCTGCTGGACGAGCTGCTGGTGCTGCTGCAGCGCCAGGACGAGCGGCTGCTGCTCAAGTGCCACGGCAAGGGCGCGCCGGCGGGCGCCGCCGACGGCAGGCAGAGCTTCAGCCCCGTGCTGCGGCTCAGCTCCCTGCTCGTGCGCTCCGTGGCCACCGGTGAGCGGGAAAAATGGGATGGCGGGGATTTTCTGGGGGAAAATCGGGAATTTCTGGGGAAATTTGGGGGTTTATTGGGGAAAAATGGGGTTTTTGGGGGAAATTTGGGGGTTTTGGGGGGGAAAAATGGGGTGTGGAGCTTCAGCCCGGTGTTCAGGCTCAGCTCCCGGCTCGTGCGCTCCGTGGCCACCGGTGAGCGGGGAAAACGGGATGGCGGGGATTTTCCGGGGGAAAATCGGGAATTTATTGGGGAAAATTGGGATTTTGGGGGGAAATTTGGGGGTTTTGGGGGGGAAAAATGGGGTGTGGAGCTTCAGCCCCGTGCTGCGGCTCAGCTCCCGGCTCGTGCGCTCCGTGGCCACCGGTGAGCGGGGAAAATGGGATGGCGGGGATTTTCTGGGGGAAAATCGGGAATTTCTGGGGAAATTTGGGGGGTTTGGGTTGAAAAATGGGGGTTTTGGGGGAAATTTGGGGGTTTTGGGGGGGAAAAATGGCGTGTGGGGCTTCAGCCCGGTGTTCAGGCTCAGCTCCCGGCTCGTGCGCTCCGTGGCCACCGGTGAGCGGGGAAAATGGGATGGCGGGGATTTTCTGGGGTAAAATCGGGAATTTCTGGGGAAATTTGGGGGTTTATTGGGGAAATTTGGGGGTTTTGGGGGGGAAAATCGGGGTGTGGAGCTTCAGCCCCGTGCTGCGGCTCAGCTCCCTGCTCGTGCGCTCCGTGGCCACCGGTGAGCGGGGGAAAAATGGGATGGCGGGGATTTTCTGGGGGAAAATTGGGAATTTTGGGGGAAAATTGGGGGTTTATTGGGGAAATTTGGGGGTTTATTGGGGAAAATTGGGGTGTGGAGCTTCAGCCCGGTGTTCAGGCTCAGCTCCCTGCTCGTGCGCTCCGTGGCCACCGGTGAGCGGGGGAAAATGGGATGGCGGGGATTTTCCGGGGGAAAATCGGGAATTTTCGGGGAAAAATGGGATTTATTGGGGAAAATTGGGGGTTTTGGGAGGGAAAATCGGGGTGTGGAGCTTCAGCCCCGTGCTCCGGCTCAGCTCCCGGCTCGTGCGCTCCGTGGCCACCGGTGAGCGGGGAAAAACTGGGATTTTGGGAATTTTCCGGGGGAAAATCGGGAATTTCTGGGGAAATTTGGGGGTTTATTGGGGAAATTTGGGGGTTTATTGGGGAAAATTGGGGTGTGGAGCTTCAGCCCGGTGTTCAGGCTCAGCTCCCTGCTCGTGCGCTCCGTGGCCACCGGTGAGCGGGAAAAATGGGATGGCGGGGATTTTCTGGGGGAAAATCAGGAATTTCTGGGGAAATTTGGGGGTTTTGGGGGGGAAAATCGGGGTGTGGAGCTTCAGCCCCGTGCTCCAGCTCAGCTCCCGGCTCGTGCGCTCCGTGGCCACCGGTGAGCGGGAGAAAATGGGATTTTGGGGATTTTCCGGGGGAAAATTGGGAATTTATTGGGGAAATTTGGGGGTTTATTGGGGAAATTTGGGGGTTTATTGGGGAAAATTGGGGTGTGGAGCTTCAGCCCGGTGTTCAGGCTCAGCTCCCGGCTCGTGCGCTCCGTGGCCACCGGTGAGCGGGGAAAACTGGGATTTCGGGAATTTTCCGGGGGAAAATCGGGAATTTATTGGGGAAAATCGGGAATTTATTGGAGAAAAATGGGAATTTCTGGGGGAAATTTGGGGGTTTTGGGGGGGAAAAATGGGGTGTGGAGCCTCAGCCCCGTGCTCCGGCTCAGCTCCCGGCTCGTGCGCTCCGTGGCCACCGGTGAGCGGGGAAAATGGGATGGCGGGGATTTTGGGAGGAATTTTGGGAATTTTTTGGGCAAAAATGGGGATTTTTTGGGGGAAAAATGGGATGTGGGAATGAGGGTTCAGCCCTGTCCTCGAGCTCAGCTCGGTGCTCGTCCTCTCCACGGGCAGGGAAATCCCGGAATTCCGGGAATTTGGGGAATTACAGGGCCGGGAGTGGAGGAAATTCAGGGAATTTTGGGGAATTTGGGGAATTCCAGGGCCAGGAGTGGTGGGAATTGGGAAATTTTGGGGAATTTGGGGAATTCCAGGGCCGGGAGTGGTGGGAATTGGGGAATTTTGGGGAATTTGGGGAACTCCAGGGCCGGGAGTGGTGGGAATTGGGGAATTTCGGGAACCCGCCGTGTCCCCGCAGACAAACGCGCCCTGTTCATCATCTGCACCTCGGAGCTGGGACCCCAGATCTACGAGCTGGTGGCGCTGACGCCCTCGGAAAAAAACACGTGAGGGGCGAAAATCCCGGGAAAATCCCTCGGGGAAAGGGCTGGGAAATGCCCTGGGGGGAGCCGGGAGGTTCCCTGGGAAGGGCTGGAATTCCCGTTTGGAATTGCAGGTGGATGGAGCTGCTGGAACAGGCCGTGCAAGGGGCCACCAGGAGCCTCCCGGGGCCACCGGAACGGCGCCGGGGCCAGGCCGGGCCCGCGTCCGGGTGGGAAAGGCCGGAAAACCGGGAATGGGGGAGCGGCGGGAACGAGGGGAACGGCGGGAGTTGGAATGGGAATGATGGGAGTGATGATGGGAACGATGGGAACGATGGGAATGATGGGAATTGGAATGGGAATGATGGGAATGACGGGAAAATGGGAACGATGGGAACGATGGGAACGATGGGAGTTGGAATGGGAATGATGGGAATGGAAAGAATGGGAATGTTGGGAATGATGGGAACAATGGGAATGTTGGGAATGATGGGAACGATGGGAATGATGGGAATGAGAATGGGAAGAATGGGAATAATGGAGATAATGGAGATAATGGGAATGATGAGGGTGGGAAAATGGAAATTGGAATGGGAATGATGGGAATGGGAATGATGGGGAAAATGAGGATGGGAATGGTGAGAATGGGAAAAACGGGAAGAATGGGAATGGGGGTGGGAATGGGAAGAATGGGAATGAGGCTGGGATGGAGCTCAGGAGCTTCTTGGGGCCCCAGAGCGTTCCTGGGCTGGGGACACTGGGGACACTGGGGGACACTGGGGACACTGGGGACACTGGGGACACTGGGGACACTGGGGGGACACTGGGGACACTGGGGGACACTGGGGACACTGGGGACACTGGGGGGACACTGGGGACACTGGGGGACACTGGGGACACTGGGGATACTGGGGACACTGGGGACACTGGGGGGACACTGGGGACACTGGGGGACACTGGGGACACTGGGGACACTGGGGGGACACTGGGGACAGTGGGGGGACTGGGGACACTGGGGACACTGGGGGGACACTGGGGACAGTGGGGGGACTGGGGACACTGGGGACACTGGGGGGACACTGGGGACAGTGGGGGGACTGGGGATACTGGGGGGACACTGGGGACACTGGGGACACTGGGGATACTGGGGGGACTGGGGACACTGGGGGGACTGGGGGGACACTGGGGACACTGGGGGGACTGGGGGGACACTGGGGACACTGGGGGGACTGGGGATACTGGGGGGACACTGGGGACACTGGGGATACTGGGGGGACTGGGGATACTGGGGGACACTGGGGACACTGGGGGACAGTGGGACACTGGGGATACTGGGGACACTGGGGGGACTGGGGATACTGGGGGGACTGGGGACACTGGGGGGACTGGGGACACTGGGGACACTGAGGACACTGGGACACTGGGACACTGGGACACTGGGGATACTGGGGATACTGGGGGGACACTGGGGGGACTGGGGACATTGGGGTGGGGACTGGGGACACTGGGGGTACTGGGACGCTGGGACACTGGGGACACTGGGGGACACTGGGGACACTGGGGGACTGGGAATACTGGGACACTGGGACACTGGGTGGCCGGGATGGGGACGCTGGGGACACTGGGGTGTCTGTCCCCCCGGTGCCAGCCCCGTGCTGTCCCCAGGCTGGAGCTGCCCGAGCCCGCCGTGTCCCCGGAGCTGGCCCGGGCCACCGAGCCCCAGGAGTGTCCCCCAGGTACTGCTGGGCCTGTGTCACCGCTGTCACCTGTGTCACCTGTGTGTCACCTGTGTGTCACCTCTATCACGTGTGTCACCTGTGCCACCTGTGTCACCGCTGTCACCTGTGTCACCTCTCACCTGTGTGTCACCTGTGTGTTGCCTGTGCCACCTGTGTCACCTCTGTGTCACCTCTGTGTCACCTGTGTCACCTGTGTGTCACTTGTGTCACCTGTGTGTCACTTGTGTCACCTCTGTCACCTCTGTCACCTCTGTGTCACCTCTGTGTCACCTGTGTGTTGCCTGTGTCACCTCTGTCACCTGTGTCACCTGTGTGTCACCTGTGTGTCACCTCTGTGTCACCTGTGTCATCTCTGTCACCACCTGCCACCTCCTGTCACCTCTGTCGTCTTTGTCCCCTCCTGTCCCTTTCTATCTCTGTCTTTTCCTTTTTCTTGTCCCCTCCCTGTCCCTGTCCCTGTCCCTGTCCCTGTCCCCAGTATCCCCAGTGTCCCCAGTATCCCCAGTATCCCCAATGTCCCCAGTATCCCCAGTATCCCCAATGTCCCCGGTGTCCCCAGTGTCCCCAGTGTCCCCAGTGTCCCTCCAGTGTCCCCAGTGTCCCAGTATCCCCAGTGTCCCCAGTGTCCCAGTGTCCCCAGTGTCCCCAGTGTCCCCAGTGTCCCTCCAGTGTCCCCAGTGTCCCAGTATCCCCAGTGTCCCCAGTGTCCCCAGTGTCCCAGTATCCCCAGTGTCCCCAGTATCCCCAGTGTCCCCAGTGTCCCAGTGTCCCCAGTGTCCCCAGTGTCCCCAGTGTCCCCAGTGTCCCCAGTGTCCCCAGTGTCCCAGTATCCCCAGTATCCCCAGTGTCCCCAGTGTCCCCCCAGTGTCCCCAGTCCCCCCAGTGTCCCCAGTGTCCCCCAGTGTCCCCCAGTATCCCCAGTGTCCCCAGTATCCCAGTATCCCAGTATCCCCAGTATCCCCAGTATCCCAGTGTCCCAGTATCCCCAGTGTCCCCAGTGTCCCCAGTATCCCAGTATCCCAGTATCCCCAGTATCCCCAGTATCCCCAGTATCCCCAGTGTCCCAGTATCCCCAGTGTCCCCAGTGTCCCCAGTATCCCAGTATCCCAGTATCCCCAGTATCCCCAGTATCCCCAGTATCCCCAGTATCCCCAGTGTCCCCAGTGTCCCCAGTATCCCCAGTATCCCCAGTATCCCCAGTGTCCCCAGTGTCCCCAGTATCCCCAGTATCCCCAGTATCCCCAGTATCCCCAGTGTCCCAGTATCCCCAGTGTCCCCAGTGTCCCCAGTATCCCAGTATCCCAGTATCCCCAGTATCCCCAGTGTCCCCAGTATCCCCAGTATCCCAGTATCCCCAGTATCCCCAGTATCCCCAGTGTCCCCAGTATCCCCAGTATCCCCAGTGTCCCCAGTGTCCCCAGTATCCCAGTATCCCCAGTATCCCCAGTATCCCAGTATCCCAGTATCCCCAGTATCCCAGTGTCCCCAGTGTCTCTCTCCGTGTCCCCGCAGGCGCCGATGTCTCCGCCCCCCCGGCCAGGGCCCCGCCCCTGCAGGAGCCGCCGGGGGACCCCGATCCCGTCCCGGGGATTCCCGACTCCATCCCGGGAATTCCCAAATCCCCGGGAACCCCCGAGCCCGTCCCGGGATTCCCCAAATCCCCGGGAAGCGCCGGAGTGGCCGAGGCGGCGCTGGAGGACGGTGAGAGCTCCGGGAAACCCCAAATTCCCAATTTTCCCTCTCGGTTTCCTGGGGAAAATCCCAAATTCCCCCATTTTCCTCCCTCTGTTCCCTCGGGAAAATCCCAAATTCCCCCAATTTTCCCTCTCGGTTTCCTGGGAAAATCCCAAATTCCCCCATTTTCCCTCTCGGTTTCCTGGGAAAATCCCAAATTCCCCCAATTTTCCCTCTCGGTTTCCTGGGAAAATCCCAAATTCCCCCATTTTCCCTCTCGGTTTCCTGGGGAAAATCCCAAATTCCCCCATTTTCCCTCTCGGTTTCCTGGGAAAATCCCAAATTCCCCCATTTTCCCTCTCGGTTTCCTGGGAAAATCCCAAATTCCCCCATTTTCCCTCTCGGTTTCCTGGGGAAAATCCCAAATTCCCCCATTTTCCCTCTCGGTTTCCTGGGAAAATCCCAAATTCCCCAATTTTCCTCCCTCTGTTCCCTCGGGAAAATCCCAAATTCCCCCATTTTCCCTCTCGGTTTCCTGGGAAAATCCCAAATTCCCCCAATTTTCCCTCTCGGTTTCCTGGGAAAATCCCAAATTCCCCCATTTTCCCTCTCGGTTTCCTGGGAAAATCCCAAATTCCCCCATTTTCCCTCTCGGTTTCCTGGGAAAACCCCAAATTCCCCCAATTTTCCCTCTCGGTTTCCTGGGAAAATCCCAAATTCCCAATTTTCCCTCTCGGTTTCCTGGGAAAACCCCAAACCCCCCAATTTTCCTCCCTCTCTTCCCAATTCCCAGACGTTCTCTTGGAAAACCCCGCACCCTTCCTCACCCTGGGCCGTTTTCCCCTGGAAAAATCCCCAAATCCCATTTTTCCCTCCTCCGTTCCCAATCCCAGTGGAGACCCTGCGGCTCCTGATCATCCGGAGGCTCCGGCCGCGCCGGGATCCCAACGCGGAGGAGGAGGAGGAGGAGGATGACGTCACCCCCCACGGCCTCGGGCCAGGGCTGGAATTCCCAAACTTCCGGCCGGGAATTCCACACGTCCACTTGGGATTTCCCAGCGTCCGGCCGGGATTTTCCCGACTCCAGTTGGGATTCGGCGATTTCCAGCCGGGAATTCCCAAAATCCGGCCGGGAATTCCCAAAATCCGGCCGGGAATTCCCAAAATCCAGTCGGGAATTCTCCGTGTCCAGCCGGGATTCCGAGCTCTCCAGTTGGGATTCGGCCGTGTCCAGTCAGGATTTCCTGACGTCCAGTCAAGAATTCCCAACGTCCGGCCGGGAATTCTCCACGTCCAGCCGGGATTCGGAGACGTCCAGCCGGGAATTCCTGATTTCCAGTCGGGAATTCTCCGAATCCAGCCGGGATTCAGCGACTTCTAGTCGGGAATTCCCAAAGTCCAGTCGGGAATTCCCGAAATCCAGTCGGGAATTCTCCACGTCCAGCCGGGATTCGGCGATTTCCCGTCGGGATTCGGAGACGTCCAGTCAGGAATTCCCAAACTCCAGTCGGGATTCCCAGGAGGGATCCCGGGAAGAGCCCAATGGGATCCAAATCAACCGCAAAGGTAAACGGGGAGGGAGCTCGGGGAATTTGGGGGATTTGGGGCAGGAATTGGGAATTTGGGACAGGAATTTGGGAATTTGGGGGATTTGGGGCAGGAATTTGGGAATTTGGGATGGATTTAGGGGCAGGAATTGGGGGATGTTTGGGATGGGAATTTGGAGGGAGATTTGCCGGGGGAATTGGGGATTTGGGGCAGGAATTGGGAATTTGGGACAGGAATTTGGGAATTTGGGGAATTTGGGGCAGGAATTTGGGAATATGGGGCAGGATTTGGGACAGGAATTTGGGAATTTGGGACAGGAATTTGGGAATTTGGGGCGGGATTTGGGACAGGAATTTGGGAATTTGGGGCAGGATTTGGGACAGGAATTTGGGAATTTGGGGAATTTGGGACAGGAATTGGGAATTTGGGGCAGGATTTGGGACAGGAATTGGGGGTGGATTCGGGGTGGGATTGGGAAGGGGAATCTGGAGGGATTTGGGATGGGATTTGGGGCAGGAATTGAAGGGATTTGGGGTGGGAATTCGGGGGTTTTGGGATGGATTTTGGGGGGGATTTGGGATGGATTATGGGGCAGGGACTGGGGGGATTTGGGGCACATTTGGAGGAGAAATCCCGGGGAATTTGGGGAGATCTGGGGTGAGAATTGATGGGAATTCCCTGAACTGCCGGAGCGGAGGCCCTGCTGGGATCTGGGGTCTCATTCCCGGATTTGGGGTCTCATTCCCAGATTTGGGGTCTCATTCCCGGATTTGGGGGTCTCATCCCGGGATTTGGGGTCTCATCCCGGGATTTGGGGGTCTCATTCCCCGATTTGGGGTCTCATTCCGGATTGGGGTCTCATCCCGGGATTTGGGTCTCATTCCCGGATTTGGGGTCTCATCCCGGGATTTGGGGTCTCATTCCCGGATTTGGGGTCTCATTCCCAGATTTGGGGTCTCATTCCCGGATTTGGGGGTCTCATTCCCGGATTTGGGGTCTCATTCCCGGGATTTGGGGGGTCTCATTCCGGATTTGGGGGTCTCATTCCCGGATTTGGGGTCTCATTCCCAGATTTGGGGTCTCATTCCCGGATTTGGGGTCTCATTCCCGGATTTGGGGTCTCATTCCCGGATTTGGGGTCTCATTCCCGGGATTTGGGGTCTCATTCCCGGATTTGGGGTCTCATTCCCGGGATTTGGGGTCTCATTCCCGGATTTGGGGTCTCATTCCCGGATTTGGGGTCTCATTCCCGGGATTTGGGGTCTCATTCCCGGGATTTGGGGTCTCATTCCCAGATTTGGGGTCTCATTCCCGGGATTTGGGGTCTCATTCCGGGATTTGGGGTCTCATTCCCAGATTTGGGAATCTCCTTCCCTGCACGAGCTCCCCCGGATCAGAGCTGGGTTTGGGGGGCTGATTTGGGGGATTCTGATTGGGGGATTTTTAATTGGGGGATTTTGATTGGGGGAATTTAATTGGAGGATTTTGATTGGGGGATTTGAATTTTGGGGTTTCGAATTTTGGGAATTTTAATTGGGGGATTTTAATTGGGGGATTTTAATTGGGGGGGATTTTAATTGGGGATTTTAATTGGGGGATTTTAATTGGGGGATTTTAATTGGGGGATTTTAATGGAGGGATTTTAATTGGGGGATTTTAATTGGGGGATTTTAATTGGGGATTTTAATTGGGGATTTTAATTGGGGGATTTTGATTTGGGGATTTTAATTGGGGGATTTGAATTTTGGGGTTTCGTATTTTGGGAATTTTAATTGGGGGATTTTAATTGGGGGATTTAATTGGGGGATTTTAATTGGGGGATTTTGATTTGGGGATTTTAATTGGGGGATTTTGATTGGGGGGATTTTTAATTGGGGGATTTTAATGGAGGGATTTTAATTGGGGGATTTTAATTGTGGGATTTTAATTGGGGATTTTAATTGGGGGATTTTGATTTGGGGATTTTAATTGGGGGATTTGAATTTTGGGGTTTCGTATTTTGGGAATTTTAATTGGGGGATTTTAATTGGGGGATTTTTAATTGGAGGGATTTTAATTGGGGATTTTAATTGGGGGATTTTAATTGGGGGGATTTTAATTGGAGGGATTATTTAATTGGGGGATTTTAATTGGGGGGATTTTAATTGGGGATTTTAATTGGGGGATTTTAATTGGGGGATTTTAATTGGGGGATTTTAATTGGGGGATTTTAAATGGAGGGATTTTAATTGGGGGATTTTAATTGGGGGATTTTAATTGGGGATTTTAATTGGGGGATTCTGATCCTGGGCGCCGATTCTGGGCGCTGCTTTTGGGTCCCAGTTTTGGGTGCTGGCTGCTGATTTCGGGGGCTAATTAATTTCGGGCTAATTAATTTTAGGGGCGCCAATTAATTTGGGCGCTGATTTGTGGTGCTGGCTGCTGATTTGGGGCGCTCATTTGGGCGTGCTAATTAATTTCGGGTGCCAATTAATTTGGGGCGCCAAAATTGTGGTCCTGGGGCGCCGATTTGGGGGTGCTAATTAATTTCGGGTGCTAATTAATTTCGGGTGCTAATTTGGGGTATTTTGGGGTGCTGATTTTGGCTGCTAATTAATCTGGGTCGCTAATTAATTCCGGGTGCCGGTTTTGGGGTGCTGGGTGCTAATTGGGGGGGGGGGTCCTAATTAACTTCGGGGGTGCTATTACGGGTGCTAATTTAAGTCCAGGTGCCGATTTTGGGGCGCTGGGTGCTAATTTGGGGGGCGCTAATTAACTTCGGGGCGCTAATTCGGGGGTGCCAATGAATTGGGGATGCTAATTGGGGGTGCTGATGAACTAATTGGGTGCGTTAATTAGCTCATTGGGGGTGCTGATCAACTAGTGGAGGGTGCTGATGAACTAATTGGGATGTTAATTAACTAATCAGGGCGCTAATTAACTAATTGGGGTGCTAATTACCGCATTCCGGTGGCGGGGCCGCCCCCCTCCCCCCTTCCCCTCCCCCTTTTTTTGGGGGGCCCAGCCCAGGAGGAGGGGCCGGAGGAGGCCACGCCCCCGCGCGGCTGCAGCCAATCAGAGCCCGAGGTGCGGGAAGGAGGCGGAGCCAGCGCTGAGGGTAACCGGCCCCTCCTCCCCCAACCCCCCAAAACCCCCTAAAGGGCCCAAAAAAGGCCCCAAAAATGCCAAAAAAGGCCCCAAAAATGCCAAAAAAGGACCCAAAAACCATCAAATGGGGCCCAAAAATCCTCTGGGGATACAAAAAACCCAAAAGGGCCCAAAAAACACCAAAAAAAAGGCCCCAAAAAGACAAAAAAAAAGGCCCCAAAAATGCCAAAAAGGACCCAAAAATGCCAAAAAAGGACCCAAAAACCATCAAATGGGGCCCAAAAATCCTCTGGGGATACAAAAAACCCAAAAAGGGCCCAAAAAACACCAAAAAAAGGCCCCAAAAAGACAAAAAAAAGGCCCCAAAAATGCCAAAAAAGGCCCCAAAAATGCCAAAAAAGGACCCAAAAACCATCAAATGGGGCCCAAAAATCCTCTGGGGATACAAAAAACCCAAAAGGGCCCAAAAAAACACCAAAAAAAAGGCCCCAAAAAGACAAAAAAAGGCCCCAAAAATGCCAAAAAAAGGCCCCAAAAATGCCAAAAAAGGACCCAAAAACCATCAAATGGGGCCCAAAAATCCTCTGGGGATACAAAAAACCCAGAAGGGCCCAAAAAACACCAAAAAAGGCCCCAAAAAGACAAAAAAAGGGCCCAAAAAACCTTCTGGAGATACAAAAACCCAAAAGGGCCCAAAAAACACCAAAAAAAGGCCCCAAAAAGACAAAAAAAGGGCCCAAAAATGCCAAAAAAAGGACCCAAAAAACCATCAAATGGGGCCCAAAAATCTTCTGGGGACACCACAAAAATCCCAAAAGGGCCCAAAAAAACATCAAAAAGGCCCCAAAAAACCAACCCCTCGGGGCCACCAAGGACACCGAAATGACCCCTGGGGACAGCAGGACACCCCTGGGGACACGGGGACACCCCTGGGGACACGGGGACACGCCGGGGGACAGCAGGACACCCTGGGGACAGCAGGACACCCCTGGGGACAGCAGGACACCCTGGGGACACGGGGACACCCTGGGGACACGGGGACACCCTGGGGACACGGGGACACCCTGGGGACAGCAGGACACCCTGGGGACAGCAGGACACCCCTGGGGACACGGGGACACCCTGGGACACCGGGACACCCTGGGGACACGGGGACACCCTGGGGACAGCAGGACACCCTGGGGACAGCAGGACACCCTGGGGACACGGGGACACCCTGGGGACACACAGGACACCCTGGGGACACGGGGACACCCTGGGGACAGCAGGACACCCCTGGGGACAGCAGGACACCCCTGGGGACACGGGGACACCCTGGGGACACCAGGACACCCTGGGGACAGCAGGACACCCCTGGGGACACCAGGACACCCTGGGGACAGCAGGACGCCCTGGGGACAGCAGGACACCCCTGGGGACACCGTGGACACCCTGGGGACAGCAGGACACCCTGGGGACAGCAGGACACCCCTGGGGGACACCAGGACACCCTGGGGACAGCAGGACGCCCTGGGGACAGCAGGACACCCCTGGGGACACCCTGGGGGACACGGGGACACCCCTGGGGACAGCAGGACACCCTGGGGACAGCAGGACACCCCCTGGGGACAGCAGGACACCCTGGGGACACGGGGACACCCTGGGGACACGGGGACACCCTGGCGACAGCAGGACACCCTGGGGACCAGCAGGACACCCTGGGGACACGGGGACACCCCTGGGGACAGCAGGACACCCCTGGGGACAGCAGGACACCCTGGGGACACGGGGACACCCTGGGGACACGGGGACACCCTGGGGACAGCAGGACACCCTGGGGACAGCAGGACACCCCTGGGGACACCGGGACACCCTGGGGACACGGGGACACCCTGGGGACACCAGGACACCTGGGGACACCAGGACACCCTGGGGACAGCAGGACACCCCTGGGGACACCCTGGGGGACACGGGGACACCCCTGGGGACAGCAGGACACCCCTGGGGACAGCAGGACACCCTGGGGACCACCGGGACACCCTGGGGACACGGGGACACCCTGGGGGACAGCAGGACACCCTTGGGGACACCAGGACACCCCGGGGACACGGGGACACCCTGGGGGACACGGGGACACCCCGGGGACACGGGGACACCCTGGGAGACAGCAGGACACCCTGGGGACAGCAGGGACACCCCTGGGGACACCGGGACACCCTGGGGACACCGGGACACCCTGGGGACAGCAGGACACCCTGGGGACAGCAGGACACCCTGGGGACACGGGGACACCCCGGGGACACCAGGGACACCCTGGGGACACCGGGACACCCTGGGGACACCAGGACACCCTGGGGACACGGGGACACCCCGGGGACACGGGGACACCCTGGGGACAGCAGGACACCCTGGGGACACGGGGACACCCTGGGGACACGGGGACAACCCTGGGGACAGCAGGACACCCTGGGGACACGGGGACACCCTGGGGACACGGGGGACACCCTGGGGACACCGGGACACCCTGGGGACAGCAGGACACCCTGGGGACACGGGGACACCCTGGGGACACCGGACACCCTGGGGACACGGGGACACCCTGGGGACAGCAGGACACCCCTGGGGACAGCAGGACACCCTGGGGACACCAGGACACCCTGGGGACAGCAGGACACCCTGGGGACACGGGGACACCCTGGGGACACGGGGACACCCCTGGGGACACCGGGACACCCTGGGACAGCAGGACACCCTGGGGACCGGGGACACCCTGGGGACACCAGGACACCCCTGGGGACACGGGGACACCCCGGGGACACGGGGACACCCTGGGGACACACGGGACATCCCGGGGACAGCAGGACACCCCTGGGGGACAGCAGGACACCCTGGGGACACGGGGACACCCTGGGGACACCAGGACACCCTGGGGACACGGGGACACCCCTGGGGACACGGGGACACCCTGGGGACACGGGGCACACCCTGGGGGACAGCAGGACACCCTGGGGACAGCGGGACACCCTGGGGACACCGGGGAACACCCCTGGGGACACCAGGACACCCTGGGGGACAGCAGGACACCCTGGGGACACGGGGACACCCTGGGGACAGCAGG
>NW_027095192.1:0-30393 GCF_029207755.1 Chamaea fasciata | reverse complement strand
ATGCCCTGCCTGTCCCCTAGGTGTCCCTGGGGGCCCCTTGGTGTCACTGGGCGTGCCCAGGGTGTTCCTTCGGTGTTCCTGGGGGTGCCCTGGCTGTCCCTGGGGTGCTCTGGATGTCCCCTTAGTGTCCCTGGAGGTGCCCTGGCTGTCCCTGGCGTGCCCTGGCTGTGCCCTAGGGGTCCCTGGGGGTGCCCTGGCTGTCACCTAGGTGTCCCTTGGGGTGCCCTGGGTGTCCCTGGGGGTGCCCTGCCTGTCCCCTAGGTGTCCCTGGGGGTGACCTGGCTATCTTTAGAGTGCCCTGGCTGTCCCCTAGGTGTCCCTGGGTGTGCCCTTCCTGTCCCCTAGGTGTCGTTCGGGGTGCCCTGGGTGTCCGTGGGGGTGCCCTGCCTGTCCCCTTGGTGTCCCTGGGGGTGCCCTGGGTGTCCCTGGGGTGCCCTGGCTGTCCCCTAGGGGTCTCTGGGGGTGCCCTGGCTGTCCCGTCAGTGTCCCTGGGGGTGCCCTGCCTGTCCCCTAGGTGTCCCTGGGGGTTCCCTGGCTGTCCCCTAGGTGTCCCTGGGGGTGCCCTGGGTGTCCCTGGAGTGCCCTGGCTGTCCCCTAAATGTCCCTGGGGGTGCCCTGGCTGTCCCCTAGGTGTCACTGAGGGTGTCCTGCCTTCCCCTAGGCGTCCCTGGGGGTGCCCTGGCTTTCCCCTCGGTGTCCCTGGGGGTGCCCTGCCTGTCCCCTAGGTGTCCCTGGGGGTGCCCTCGCTGTCCCTGGGGTGCCCTGGCTATCCCCTAGGTGTCCCTGAGCGTCCCCTTGGTGTCCCTGGGGGTGCCCAGGGTGTCCCTTAGGTGTCACTCTGGGTGCCCTTGCAGTCCCCTTGGTGTCCCTGGGGGTGCCCTGGGTGTCCCTGGGGATACCCTGGCTGTCCCCTAGGTGTCCCTGGGGGTTCCCTGCGTGTCCCCTAGGTGTCCTTGGGGGTGCCCTGGCTGTCCCCTAGGTGTCCCTGGGGGTGCCCTGCCTCTCCCCTAGGTGTCCCTGGGGGTGCCCTGGCTGTCCCCTAGGTGTCCCTGGGGGTGCCCTGGGTGTCCCTGGGGGTGCCCTGGCTGTCCCCTAGGTGTCCCTGGGGGTGCCCTGGGTGTCCCTGGGGGTGCCCTCGCTGTCCCTGGGGTGCCCTGGCTGTCCCCTAGGTGGCCCTGGGGGTGCCCTGGGTGTCCCTGGGGGTGCCCTGGAGGTCCCCTAGGTGTCCTTGGGGGTGCCCTGGCTGTCCCTGGGGTGCCCTGGCTGTCCCCAAGGTGTCCCTGGGGGTGCCCTGCCTGTCCTCTCTGTGTCCCTGGGGGTGCCCTGGCTGTGCCCTCGGTGTCCCTGGGGGTGCCCTGTCTGTCCCTAGGGTGCCCTGGCTGTCCCCTAGGTGTCCCTGGGTGTGCCCTGGGTGTCCCTGGGCGTGCACAGGGTGTCCCTGGGGTTCCCTGGCTGTCCCCTAGGTGTCCCGGGATGGGCCCTGGCTGTCCCCTAGGTGTCCCTGGGGGTGCACAGGGTGTCCCTGGGGTTCCCTGGCTGTCCCCTAGGTGTCTCTGGGGGGGCCCTGGTGTCCCTGGGTTGCCCTGGCTGTCCCCTAGGTGTCCTTGCCTGGCTCGTATCCTCGACTCCGCCTCCGGCGCCATGGTGACTCCCCTCCCAGTCTGGACCATTGTGGCCTCACCCCCTCCCCTGGGGCCATCCGACCCATCCCAGTATAGACCAGTAAGGCATCGAGTGGCCACCATGGACCCCCACACGCCTGCCCGTTCATCCCAGTTCATCCCAGTCCACTCTTTGTCCATCCCAGGTTTCTCTGGTCACCCTCCCAGTGCTCTCAGTCCATCCCAGTCCCGCAGGTGTTGGTGCTTGGGGCTTGATGAGCTGGTGCCTGTCCGCAACTGTGGAGCGGCTCAAACGGGACCTCAGGGTGAGGGGGGCGCGGATTTGGGGGGATCCTGGGGGTCCTGAGTTGTCGTGGAGGGGGTTTTTGGGTTGTGGGGGGTCCGGGGGGCGTCCTGGGGGCTGCTTTGGGTGCTTTGGGGGGTATTCGAGAGGTTTGGGCGGCCCATTTGAGGCATCAAAGAACCTGAGGAGGGTTTTGATAGCTCCTGGAGGTGGAGGCGGCCGTGGGAGTGAGCTGGCTGTCCCAGGGGGTTCCTGGCTGTCCCTCGATGTCCCTGGGGTGCCCTGGCTGTCACTTAGGTGTCCCTCGGGGTGCCCTGGCTGTCCCTAGGGTGCCCTGGCTGTCCCCTAGGTGTCCCTGGGGTGCCCTGACTGTCCCTAGGTGTCCCTGGGGGTACCCTGGCTGTCCCTGGAGGTGCCCTGCCTGTCCCCTAGGTGTCCCTGGGGGTGTCCTGCCTTGCCCTAGGTGTCCCTGGGGGTGCCCTGGCTGTCCTCTCCGTGTCCCTGGGGGTGCCCTGGGTGTCCCTGGGGTGCCCTGGCTGACCCCAAGGTGTCCCTTGGGGTGCCCAGAGTGTCCCTAGGAGGTCCCTGGCTGTCCCCTAGGGGTCTCTGGGGGTGCCCTGGCTGTCCCGTCAGTGTCCCTGGGGATGCCCTGCCTGTCCCTTAGGTGTCCCTAGGTGTGCCCTGGCTGTCCCTAGGGTGCCCTGGCTGTGCCCTCGGTGTCTCTGGGGGTGCCCTGGCTGTCCCTAGGGTGCCATGGCTGTCCCTAGGGTGCCCTGGCTGTCCTTTCGGTGTCCCTGGGGGTGCCCTGGGTGTCCCTGGGTAGACCTGGCTGTCCCCTAGGTGTCCCTGGGGGGGCCCTGGCTGTCCCCTAGGTGTCCATGGGTGGGCCCTGGGTGTCCCTGGGGTGCCCGGGAGGTCCCCTACGTGTCCCTGGGGTACCCTGGGTGTCCCTGGGCTGCCCTGGGGTGCCCTGCCTGTCCTCTCGGTGTCCCTGGGGGTGCCCTGGCTGTGCCCTCGGTGTCCCTGGGGGTGTCCTGGCTGTCCCTGGAGTGCCCTGGCTGTCCCCTAGTTGTCCCTGGGGGGGCCCTGGCTGTCCCCTAGGTGTCCCTGGGGGGTCCCTGCCTGTCCCCTAGGTGTCCCTGGGGATGCCCTGGCTGTCCTCTACGTGTCCCTGGGGGTGCCCTGGGTGTCCCTGGGGATGCCCTGGCTGTCCCCTAGGTGTCCCTGGGGGTGCGCTGGGTGTCCCTAGGGTGCACTGGCTGTGCCCTTGGTGTCCCTGCGGGTGCTCTGGCTGTCCCTCGGGTGCCCTGGCTGTCCCCTAGGTGTCCCTGGGGGTGCCCTGGCTGTCCCCTTCGTGTCCCTGGGGATGCCCTGGGTGTCCCTGGGGGTGCCCTGGCGGTCCCTAGGGTGCCCTGGCTGTCCCCTAGGTGTCCCTGGGGGTGCCCTGGATGTCCCTGAGGTGCCCTGGCTGTCTTCAAGGTGTCCCTGTGGGTGCCCAGAGTGTCCCTGGGAGTGCCCTGGCTGTCCCCTAGCGGTCTCTGGGGGTGCCCTGGCTGTCCCGTCAGTGTCCCTGGGGGTGCCCTGCCTGTCCCCTAGGTGTCCCTGGGGGTGCTCGGCCTGTCCCCTAGGTGTCCCTGGGGGTGCCCTGGGTGTCCCTGGAGTGCCCTGGCTGTCCCCTAAATGTCCCTGGGGGTGCCCTGGCTGTCCCCTAGGTGTCCCTGGGGGTGCCCTGCCTGTCCCCTAGGTGTCCCTGGGGGTGCCCTGGCTGTCTTTAGGGTGCCCTGGCTGTCCCCTAGGTGTCCCTGGGGGTGCCCTTGGTGTCCCTGGAGTGCCCTGGCTGTCCCCTAGGTGTTTCTGGGGGTGCCCTGCCTGTCCCCTAGGTGTCCCTGGGGGTGCCCTGGCTGTCCTCTAGGTGTCCCTGGGGGTGCCCTGGGTGTCCCTGGGGATGCCCTGGCTGTCCCCTAGGTGTCCCTGGCGTTGCCCTGGCTGTCCCTAGGGTGCCCTGGCTGTGCCCTTGGTGTCCCTGGGGGTGCTCTGGCTGTCCTTCGGGTTCCCTGGCTGTCCCCTAGGTGTCCCTGGGGGTGCCCTGGCTGTCTCTGGAGTGCCCTGGCTGTCCCCTAGGTGTCCCTGGGGGTGCCCTGGCTGTCCCCTAGGTGTCCCTGGCGGTGCCCTGGCTGTCCCTAGGGTGCCCTGGCTGTGCCTTCGGTGTCTCTGGGGGTGCCCTAGGTGTCCCTGGGGGTGACCTCGGTGTCCCTGGGGGTGGCCTGGCTGTCCCCTAGGTGTCCCTGGGGGAGCCCTGGGTGTGCCTGGGGTGCCCTGGCTGTCCCCTAGGTGTCCCTGGGGGAGCCCTGGGTGTGCCTGGGGTGCCCTGGCTGTCCCCTTGGTGTCCCTGGGGGGGCCCTGGCTGTCCCTGGGGTGCCCTGGCTGTCCCCTAGGTGGCCCTGGGGGTGCCCTGGGTGTCCCTGGGGGTGCCCTGGAGGTCCCCTAGGTGTCCCTGTGGGTGCCCAGAGTGTCCCTGGGAGTGCCCTGGCTGTCCCCTAGGGGTCTCTGGGCGTGCCCTGGCTGTCCCGTCAGTGTCCCTGGGAATGCCCTGCCTGTCCCCTAGGTGTACCTGGGGGTCCCCTTGGTGTCACTGGGGGTGCCCAGGGTGTTCCTTCGGTGTTCCTGGGGGTGCCCTGGCTGTCCCTGGGGTGCTCTGGATGTCCCCTTAGTGTCCCTGGAGGTGCCCTGGCTGTCCCTGGCGTGCCCTGGCTGTGCCCTAGGGGTCCCTGGGGGTGCCCTGGCTGTCACCTAGGTGTCCCTTGGGGTGCCCTGGGTGTCCCTGGGGGTGCCCTGCCTGTCCCCTAGTTGTCCCTGGGGGTGACCTGGCTATCTTTAGAGTGCCCTGGCTGTCCCCTAGGTGTCCCTGGGTGTGCCCTTCCTGTCCCCTAGGTGTCGTTCGGGGTGCCCTGGGTGTCCCTGGGGGTGCCCTGCCTGTCCCCTTGGTGTCCCTGGGGGTGCCCTGGGTGTCCCTGGGGTGCCCTGGCTGTCCCCTAGGGGTCTCTGGGGGTGCCCTGGCTGTCCCGTCAGTGTCCCTGGGGGTGCCCTGCCTGTCCCCTAGGTGTCCCTGGGGGTTCCCTGGCTGTCCCCTAGGTGTCCCTGGGGGTGCCCTGGGTGTCCCTGGAGTGCCCTGGCTGTCCCCTAAATGTCCCTGGGGGTGCCCTGGCTTTCCCCTAGGTGTCCCTGCGGGTGCTCTGGCTGTCCCTCGGGTGCCCTGGGTGTCCCCTAGGTGTCCCTGGGGGTGCCCTCGCTGTCCCTCGGGGTGCCCTGGGTGTCCCCTAGGTGTCCCTGGGGGTGCCCTCGCTGTCCCCTAGGCGTCACTGGGGGTGCCCTGGCTGTCCTCTAGGTGTCCCTGGGGGTTCCCTGGCTGTCCCCTAGGTGTCCCTGGGGGTGCCCTGGGTGTCCCTGGAGTGCCCTGGCTGTCCCCTAAATGTCCCTGGGGGTGCCCTGGCTGTCCCCTAGGTGTCACTGAAGGTGTCCTGCCTTCCCCTAGGCGTCCCTCGGGGTGCCCTGGCTTTCCCCTAGGTGTCCCTGGGGGTGCTCTGCCTGTCCCCTAGGTGTCCCTGGGGATGCCCTGGCTGTCCTCTAGGTGTCCCTGGGGGTGCCCTGGGTGTCCCTGGGGATGCCCTGGCTGTCCCCTAGGTGTCCCTGGGGGTGCGCTGGGTGTCCCTAGGGTGCCCTGGCTGTGCCCTTGGTGTCCCTGCGCGTGCTCTGGCTGTCCCTCGGGTGCCCTGGCTGTCCCCTAGGTGTCCCTGGGGGTGCCCTGGTGTCCCTCGGGGTGCCCTGGGTGTCCCCTAGGTGTCCCTGGGGGTGCCCTCGCTGTCCCCTAGGCGTCACTGGGGGTGCCCTGGCTGTCCTCTAGGTGTCCCTGGGGGTGCCCTGCGTGTCCCTGGGGTGCCCTGGCTGTCCCCTAGGTGTCCCTGGGGGTGCCCTGGCTGTCCCCTTCGTGTCCCTGGGGGTGCCCTGGGTGTCCCTGGGGGTGCCCTGGCGGTCCCTAGGGTGCCCTGGCTGTCCCCTAGGTGTCCCTGGGGGTGCCCTGGATGTCCCTGAGGTGCCCTGGCTGTCCCCTAGGTGTCCCTGTGGGTGCCCAGAGTGTCCCTGGGAGTGCCCTGGCTGTCCCCTAGGGGTCTCTGGGGGTGCCCTGGCTGTCCCGTCAGTGTCCCTGGGGGTGCCCTGCCTGTCCCCTAGGTTTCCCTGGGGGTGCTCGGCCTGTCCCCTAGGTGTCCCTGGGGGTGCCCTGGGTGTCCCTGGAGTGCCCTGGCTGTCCCCTAAATGTCCCTGGGGGTGCCCTGGCTGTCCCCTAGGTTTCCCTGGGGGTGCCCTGCCTGTCCCCTAGGTGTCCCTGGGAGTGCCCTGGGTGTCTTTAGGGTGCCCTGGCTGTCCCCTAGGTGTCCCTGGGGGTGCCCTTGGTGTCCCTGGAGTGCCCTGGCTGTCCCCTAGTTGTCCCTGGGGGGGCCCTGGCTGTCCCCTAGGTGTCTCTGGGGGTGCCCTGCCTGTCCCCTAGGTGTCCCTGGGGGTGCCCTGGCTGTCCTCTAGGTGTCCCTGGGGGTGCCCTGGGTGTCCCTGGGGATGCCCTGGCTGTCCCCTAGGTGTCCCTGGCGTTGCCCTGGGTGTCCCTGGGGTGCCCTGGCTGTGCCCTTGGTGTCCCTGGGGGTGCTCTGGCTGTCCTTCGGGTGCCCTGGCTGTCCCCTAGGTGTCCCTGGGGGTGCCCTGGCTGTCTCTGGAGTGCCCTGGCTGTCCCCTAGGTGTCCCTGGGGCTGCCCTGGCTGTCCCCTAGGTGTCCCTGGCGGTGCCCTGGCGGTCCCTAGGCTGCCCTGGCTGTGCCTTCGGTGTCTCTGGGGGTGCCCTAGGTGTCCCTGGGGGTGACCTCGGTGTCCCTGGGGGTGGCCTGGCTGTCCCCTAGGTGTCCCTGGGGGAGCCCTGGGTGTGCCTGGGGTGCCCTGGCTGTCCCCTAGGTGTCCCTGGGGGAGCCCTGGGTGTGCCTGGGGTGCCCTGGCTGTCCCCTTGGTGTCCCTGGGGGGGCCCTGGCTGTCCCTGGGGTGCCCTGGCTGTCCCCTAGGTGGCCCTGGGGGTGCCCTGGGTGTCCCTGGGGGTGCCCTGGAGGTCCCCTAGGTGTCCCTGTGGGTGCCCAGAGTGTCCCTGGGAGTGCCCTGGCTGTCCCCTAGGGGTCTCTGGGCGTGCCCTGGCTGTCCCGTCAGTGTCCCTGGGAATGCCCTGCCTGTCCCCTAGGTGTCCCTGGGGGCCCCTTGGTGTCACTGGGCGTGCCCAGGGTGTTCCTTCGGTGTTCCTGGGGGTGCCCTGGCTGTCCCTGGGGTGCTCTGGATGTCCCCTTAGTGTCCCTGGAGGTGCCCTGGCTGTCCCTGGCGTGCCCTGGCTGTGCCCTAGGGGTCCCTGGGGGTGCCCTGGCTGTCACCTAGGTGTCCCTTGGGGTGCCCTGGGTGTCCCTGGGGGTGCCCTGCCTGTCCCCTAGGTGTCCCTGGGGGTGACCTGGCTATCTTTAGAGTGCCCTGGCTGTCCCCTAGGTGTCCCTGGGTGTGCCCTTCCTGTCCCCTAGGTGTCGTTCGGGGTGCCCTGGGTGTCCGTGGGGGTGCCCTGCCTGTCCCCTTGGTGTCCCTGGGGGTGCCCTGGGTGTCCCTGGGGTGCCCTGGCTGTCCCCTAGGGGTCTCTGGGGGTGCCCTGGCTGTCCCGTCAGTGTCCCTGGGGGTGCCCTGCCTGTCCCCTAGGTGTCCCTGGGGGTTCCCTGGCTGTCCCCTAGGTGTCCCTGGGGGTGCCCTGGGTGTCCCTGGAGTGCCCTGGCTGTCCCCTAAATGTCCCTGGGGGTGCCCTGGCTGTCCCCTAGGTGTCACTGAGGGTGTCCTGCCTTCCCCTAGGCGTCCCTGGGGGTGCCCTGGCTTTCCCCTCGGTGTCCCTGGGGGTGCCCTGCCTGTCCCCTAGGTGTCCCTGGGGGTGCCCTCGCTGTCCCTGGGGTGCCCTGGCTATCCCCTAGGTGTCCCTGAGCGTCCCCTTGGTGTCCCTGGGGGTGCCCAGGGTGTCCCTTAGGTGTCACTCTGGGTGCCCTTGCAGTCCCCTTGGTGTCCCTGGGGGTGCCCTGGGTGTCCCTGGGGATACCCTGGCTGTCCCCTAGGTGTCCCTGGGGGTTCCCTGCGTGTCCCCTAGGTGTCCTTGGGGGTGCCCTGGCTGTCCCCTAGGTGTCCCTGGGGGTGCCCTGCCTCTCCCCTAGGTGTCCCTGGGGGTGCCCTGGCTGTCCCCTAGGTGTCCCTGGGGGTGCCCTGGGTGTCCCTGGGGGTGCCCTGGCTGTCCCCTAGGTGTCCCTGGGGGTGCCCTGGGTGTCCCTGGGGGTGCCCTCGCTGTCCCTGGGGTGCCCTGGCTGTCCCCTAGGTGGCCCTGGGGGTGCCCTGGGTGTCCCTGGGGGTGCCCTGGAGGTCCCCTAGGTGTCCTTGGGGGTGCCCTGGCTGTCCCTGGGGTGCCCTGGCTGTCCCCAAGGTGTCCCTGGGGGTGCCCTGCCTGTCCTCTCTGTGTCCCTGGGGGTGCCCTGGCTGTGCCCTCGGTGTCCCTGGGGGTGCCCTGTCTGTCCCTAGGGTGCCCTGGCTGTCCCCTAGGTGTCCCTGGGTGTGCCCTGGGTGTCCCTGGGCGTGCACAGGGTGTCCCTGGGGTTCCCTGGCTGTCCCCTAGGTGTCCCGGGATGGGCCCTGGCTGTCCCCTAGGTGTCCCTGGGGGTGCACAGGGTGTCCCTGGGGTTCCCTGGCTGTCCCCTAGGTGTCTCTGGGGGGGCCCTGGTGTCCCTGGGTTGCCCTGGCTGTCCCCTAGGTGTCCTTGCCTGGCTCGTATCCTCGACTCCGCCTCCGGCGCCATGGTGACTCCCCTCCCAGTCTGGACCATTGTGGCCTCACCCCCTCCCCTGGGGCCATCCGACCCATCCCAGTATAGACCAGTAAGGCATCGAGTGGCCACCATGGACCCCCACACGCCTGCCCGTTCATCCCAGTTCATCCCAGTCCACTCTTTGTCCATCCCAGGTTTCTCTGGTCACCCTCCCAGTGCTCTCAGTCCATCCCAGTCCCGCAGGTGTTGGTGCTTGGGGCTTGATGAGCTGGTGCCTGTCCGCAACTGTGGAGCGGCTCAAACGGGACCTCAGGGTGAGGGGGGCGCGGATTTGGGGGGATCCTGGGGGTCCTGAGTTGTCGTGGAGGGGGTTTTTGGGTTGTGGGGGGTCCGGGGGGCGTCCTGGGGGCTGCTTTGGGTGCTTTGGGGGGTATTCGAGAGGTTTGGGCGGCCCATTTGAGGCATCAAAGAACCTGAGGAGGGTTTTGATAGCTCCTGGAGGTGGAGGCGGCCGTGGGAGTGAGCTGGCTGTCCCAGGGGGTTCCTGGCTGTCCCTCGATGTCCCTGGGGTGCCCTGGCTGTCACTTAGGTGTCCCTCGGGGTGCCCTGGCTGTCCCTAGGGTGCCCTGGCTGTCCCCTAGGTGTCCCTGGGGTGCCCTGACTGTCCCTAGGTGTCCCTGGGGGTACCCTGGCTGTCCCTGGAGGTGCCCTGCCTGTCCCCTAGGTGTCCCTGGGGGTGTCCTGCCTTGCCCTAGGTGTCCCTGGGGGTGCCCTGGCTGTCCTCTCCGTGTCCCTGGGGGTGCCCTGGGTGTCCCTGGGGTGCCCTGGCTGACCCCAAGGTGTCCCTTGGGGTGCCCAGAGTGTCCCTAGGAGGTCCCTGGCTGTCCCCTAGGGGTCTCTGGGGGTGCCCTGGCTGTCCCGTCAGTGTCCCTGGGGATGCCCTGCCTGTCCCTTAGGTGTCCCTAGGTGTGCCCTGGCTGTCCCTAGGGTGCCCTGGCTGTGCCCTCGGTGTCTCTGGGGGTGCCCTGGCTGTCCCTAGGGTGCCATGGCTGTCCCTAGGGTGCCCTGGCTGTCCTTTCGGTGTCCCTGGGGGTGCCCTGGGTGTCCCTGGGTAGACCTGGCTGTCCCCTAGGTGTCCCTGGGGGGGCCCTGGCTGTCCCCTAGGTGTCCATGGGTGGGCCCTGGGTGTCCCTGGGGTGCCCGGGAGGTCCCCTACGTGTCCCTGGGGTACCCTGGGTGTCCCTGGGCTGCCCTGGGGTGCCCTGCCTGTCCTCTCGGTGTCCCTGGGGGTGCCCTGGCTGTGCCCTCGGTGTCCCTGGGGGTGTCCTGGCTGTCCCTGGAGTGCCCTGGCTGTCCCCTAGTTGTCCCTGGGGGGGCCCTGGCTGTCCCCTAGGTGTCCCTGGGGGGTCCCTGCCTGTCCCCTAGGTGTCCCTGGGGATGCCCTGGCTGTCCTCTACGTGTCCCTGGGGGTGCCCTGGGTGTCCCTGGGGATGCCCTGGCTGTCCCCTAGGTGTCCCTGGGGGTGCGCTGGGTGTCCCTAGGGTGCACTGGCTGTGCCCTTGGTGTCCCTGCGGGTGCTCTGGCTGTCCCTCGGGTGCCCTGGCTGTCCCCTAGGTGTCCCTGGGGGTGCCCTGGTGTCCCTCGGGGTGCCCTGGGTGTCCCCTAGGTGTCCCTGGGGGTGCCCTCGCTGTCCCCTAGGCGTCACTGGGGGTGCCCTGGCTGTCCTCTAGGTGTCCCTGGGGGTGCCCTGCCTGTCCCTGGGGTTCCCTGGCTGTCCCCTAGGTGTCCCTGGGGGTGCCCTGGTAGTCCCCTTCGTGTCCCTGGGGGTGCCCTGGGTGTCCCTGGGGGTGCCCTGGCAGTCCCTATGGTGCCCTGGCTGTCCCCTAGGTGTCCCTGGGGGTGCCCTGGATGTCCCTGAGGTGCCCTGTCTGTCTTCAAGGTGTCCCTGTGGGTGCCCAGAGTGTCCTTGGGAGTGCCCTGGCTGTCCCCTAGGTGTCCCTGGGGGTGCTCGGCCTGTCCCCTAGGGGTCTCTGGGGGTGCCCTGGCTGTCCCTAGGTGTCCCTGGGGGTGCCCTGCCTGTCCCCTAGGTGTCCCTGGGGGTGCTCGGCCTGTCCCCTAGGTGTCCCTGGGGGTGCCCTGGGTGTCCCCTAGGTGTCCCTGGGGGTGCCCTGCCTGTCCCCTAGGTGTTCCTGGGGGTGCCCTGGCTGTCTTTAGGGTGCCCTGGCTGTCCCCTAGGTGTCCCTGGGGGTGCCCTTGGCGTCCCTGGAGTGCCCTGGCTGTCCCCTAGTTGTCCCTGGGGGGGCCCTGGCTGTCCCCTAGGTGTCTCTGGGGGTGCCCTGGCTGTCCTCTAGGTGTCCCTGGGGGTGCCCTGGGTGTCCCTGGGGATGCCCTGGCTGTCCCCTAGGTGTCCCTGGCGTTGCCCTGGCTGTCCCTAGGGTGCCCTGGCTGTGCCCTTGGTGTCCCTGGGGGTGCTCTGGCTGTCCTTCGGGTGCCCTGGCTGTCCCCTAGGTGTCCCTGGGGGTGCCCTGGCTGTCTCTGGAGTGCCCTGGCTGTCCCCTAGGTGTCCCTGGGGGTGCCCTGGCTGTCCCCTAGGTGTCCCTGGGGTTGCCCTGGCTGTCTTCTAGGTGTCCCTGGGGGTGCCCTGGCTGTCCCCTAGGTGTCCCTGGCGGTGCCCTGGCTATCCCTAGGATGCCCTGGCTGTGCTTTCGGTGTCTCTGGGGGTGCCCTAGGTGTCCCTGGGGGTGACCTCGGTGTCCCTGGGGGTGGCCTGGCTGTCCCCTAGGTGTCCCTGGGGGAGCCCTGGGTGTGCCTGGGGTGCCCTGGCTGTCCCCTAGGTGTCCCTGGGGGAGCCCTGGGTGTGCCTGGGGTGCCCTGGCTGTCACCTAGGTGTCCCTGGGGGGGCCCTGGCTGTCCCTGGGGTGCCCTGGCTGTCCCCTAGGTGGCCCTGGGGGTGCCCTGGGTGTCCCTGGGGGTGCCCTGGAGGTCCCCTAGGTGTCCCTGTGGGTGCCCAGAGTGTCCCTGGGAGTGCCCTGGCTGTCCCCTAGGGGTCTCTGGGCGTGCCCTGGCTGTCCCGTCAGTGTCCCTGGGAATGCCCTGCCTGTCCCCTAGGTGTCCCTGGGGGTCCCCTTGGTGTCACTGGGGGTGCCCAGGGTGTTCCTTCGGTGTCCCTGGGGGTGCCCTCGCTGTCCCTGGGGTGCTCTGGATGTCCCCTTGGTGTCCCTGGAGGTGCCCTGGCTGTCCCTGGCGTGCCCTGGCTGTGCCCTAGGGGTCCCTGGGGGTGCCCTGGCTGTCACCTAGGTGTCCCTTGGGGTGCCCTGGGTGTCCCTGGGGGTGCCCTGCCTGTCCCCTAGGTGTCCCTGGGGGTGACCTGGCTATCTTTAGAGTGCCCTGTCTGTCCCCTAGGTGTCCCTGGGGGTGCCCTCGCTGTCCCTGGGGTGCCCTGGCTATCCCCTAGGTGTCCCTGGGCGTCCCCTTGGTGTCCCTGGGGGTGCCCAGGGTGTCCCTTAGGTGTCACTCTGGGTGCCCTTGCAGTCCCCTTGGTGTCCCTGGGGGTGCCCTGGGTGTCCCTGGGGATACCCTGGCTGTCCCCTAGGTGTCCCTGGGGGTTCCCTGCGTGTCCCCTAGGTGTCCTTGGGGGTGCCCTGGCTGTCCCCTAGGTGTCCCTGGGGGTGCCCTGCCTCTCCCCTAGGTGTCCCTGGGGGTGCCCTGGCTGTCCCCTAGGTGTCCCTGGGGGTGCCCTGGGTGTCCCTGGGGGTGCCCTGGCTGTCCCCTAGGTGTCCCTGGGGGTGCCCTGGGTGTCCCTGGGGGTGCCCTCGCTGTCCCTGGGGTGCCCTGGCTGTCCCCTAGGTGGCCCTGGGGGTGCCCTGGGTGTCCCTGGGGGTGCCCTGGAGGTCCCCTAGGTGTCCTTGGGGGTGCCCTGGCTGTCCCTGGGGTGCCCTGGCTGTCCCCAAGGTGTCCCTGGGGGTGCCCTGCCTGTCCTCTCTGTGTCCCTGGGGGTGCCCTGGCTGTGCCCTCGGTGTCCCTGGGGGTGCCCTGTCTGTCCCTAGGGTGCCCTGGCTGTCCCCTAGGTGTCCCTGGGTGTGCCCTGGGTGTCCCTGGGCGTGCACAGGGTGTCCCTGGGGTTCCCTGGCTGTCCCCTAGGTGTCCCGGGATGGGCCCTGGCTGTCCCCTAGGTGTCCCTGGGGGTGCACAGGGTGTCCCTGGGGTTCCCTGGCTGTCCCCTAGGTGTCTCTGGGGGGGCCCTGGTGTCCCTGGGTTGCCCTGGCTGTCCCCTAGGTGTCCTTGCCTGGCTCGTATCCTCGACTCCGCCTCCGGCGCCATGGTGACTCCCCTCCCAGTCTGGACCATTGTGGCCTCACCCCCTCCCCTGGGGCCATCCGACCCATCCCAGTATAGACCAGTAAGGCATCGAGTGGCCACCATGGACCCCCACACGCCTGCCCGTTCATCCCAGTTCATCCCAGTCCACTCTTTGTCCATCCCAGGTTTCTCTGGTCACCCTCCCAGTGCTCTCAGTCCATCCCAGTCCCGCAGGTGTTGGTGCTTGGGGCTTGATGAGCTGGTGCCTGTCCGCAACTGTGGAGCGGCTCAAACGGGACCTCAGGGTGAGGGGGGCGCGGATTTGGGGGGATCCTGGGGGTCCTGAGTTGTCGTGGAGGGGGTTTTTGGGTTGTGGGGGGTCCGGGGGGCGTCCTGGGGGCTGCTTTGGGTGCTTTGGGGGGTATTCGAGAGGTTTGGGCGGCCCATTTGAGGCATCAAAGAACCTGAGGAGGGTTTTGATAGCTCCTGGAGGTGGAGGCGGCCGTGGGAGTGAGCTGGCTGTCCCAGGGGGTTCCTGGCTGTCCCTCGATGTCCCTGGGGTGCCCTGGCTGTCACTTAGGTGTCCCTCGGGGTGCCCTGGCTGTCCCTAGGGTGCCCTGGCTGTCCCCTAGGTGTCCCTGGGGTGCCCTGACTGTCCCTAGGTGTCCCTGGGGGTACCCTGGCTGTCCCTGGAGGTGCCCTGCCTGTCCCCTAGGTGTCCCTGGGGGTGTCCTGCCTTGCCCTAGGTGTCCCTGGGGGTGCCCTGGCTGTCCTCTCCGTGTCCCTGGGGGTGCCCTGGGTGTCCCTGGGGTGCCCTGGCTGACCCCAAGGTGTCCCTTGGGGTGCCCAGAGTGTCCCTAGGAGGTCCCTGGCTGTCCCCTAGGGGTCTCTGGGGGTGCCCTGGCTGTCCCGTCAGTGTCCCTGGGGATGCCCTGCCTGTCCCTTAGGTGTCCCTAGGTGTGCCCTGGCTGTCCCTAGGGTGCCCTGGCTGTGCCCTCGGTGTCTCTGGGGGTGCCCTGGCTGTCCCTAGGGTGCCATGGCTGTCCCTAGGGTGCCCTGGCTGTCCTTTCGGTGTCCCTGGGGGTGCCCTGGGTGTCCCTGGGTAGACCTGGCTGTCCCCTAGGTGTCCCTGGGGGGGCCCTGGCTGTCCCCTAGGTGTCCATGGGTGGGCCCTGGGTGTCCCTGGGGTGCCCGGGAGGTCCCCTACGTGTCCCTGGGGTACCCTGGGTGTCCCTGGGCTGCCCTGGGGTGCCCTGCCTGTCCTCTCGGTGTCCCTGGGGGTGCCCTGGCTGTGCCCTCGGTGTCCCTGGGGGTGTCCTGGCTGTCCCTGGAGTGCCCTGGCTGTCCCCTAGTTGTCCCTGGGGGGGCCCTGGCTGTCCCCTAGGTGTCCCTGGGGGGTCCCTGCCTGTCCCCTAGGTGTCCCTGGGGATGCCCTGGCTGTCCTCTACGTGTCCCTGGGGGTGCCCTGGGTGTCCCTGGGGATGCCCTGGCTGTCCCCTAGGTGTCCCTGGGGGTGCGCTGGGTGTCCCTAGGGTGCACTGGCTGTGCCCTTGGTGTCCCTGCGGGTGCTCTGGCTGTCCCTCGGGTGCCCTGGCTGTCCCCTAGGTGTCCCTGGGGGTGCCCTGGTGTCCCTCGGGGTGCCCTGGGTGTCCCCTAGGTGTCCCTGGGGGTGCCCTCGCTGTCCCCTAGGCGTCACTGGGGGTGCCCTGGCTGTCCTCTAGGTGTCCCTGGGGGTGCCCTGCCTGTCCCTGGGGTTCCCTGGCTGTCCCCTAGGTGTCCCTGGGGGTGCCCTGGTAGTCCCCTTCGTGTCCCTGGGGGTGCCCTGGGTGTCCCTGGGGGTGCCCTGGCAGTCCCTATGGTGCCCTGGCTGTCCCCTAGGTGTCCCTGGGGGTGCCCTGGATGTCCCTGAGGTGCCCTGTCTGTCTTCAAGGTGTCCCTGTGGGTGCCCAGAGTGTCCTTGGGAGTGCCCTGGCTGTCCCCTAGGTGTCCCTGGGGGTGCTCGGCCTGTCCCCTAGGGGTCTCTGGGGGTGCCCTGGCTGTCCCTAGGTGTCCCTGGGGGTGCCCTGCCTGTCCCCTAGGTGTCCCTGGGGGTGCTCGGCCTGTCCCCTAGGTGTCCCTGGGGGTGCCCTGGGTGTCCCCTAGGTGTCCCTGGGGGTGCCCTGCCTGTCCCCTAGGTGTTCCTGGGGGTGCCCTGGCTGTCTTTAGGGTGCCCTGGCTGTCCCCTAGGTGTCCCTGGGGGTGCCCTTGGCGTCCCTGGAGTGCCCTGGCTGTCCCCTAGTTGTCCCTGGGGGGGCCCTGGCTGTCCCCTAGGTGTCTCTGGGGGTGCCCTGGCTGTCCTCTAGGTGTCCCTGGGGGTGCCCTGGGTGTCCCTGGGGATGCCCTGGCTGTCCCCTAGGTGTCCCTGGCGTTGCCCTGGCTGTCCCTAGGGTGCCCTGGCTGTGCCCTTGGTGTCCCTGGGGGTGCTCTGGCTGTCCTTCGGGTGCCCTGGCTGTCCCCTAGGTGTCCCTGGGGGTGCCCTGGCTGTCTCTGGAGTGCCCTGGCTGTCCCCTAGGTGTCCCTGGGGGTGCCCTGGCTGTCCCCTAGGTGTCCCTGGGGTTGCCCTGGCTGTCTTCTAGGTGTCCCTGGGGGTGCCCTGGCTGTCCCCTAGGTGTCCCTGGCGGTGCCCTGGCTATCCCTAGGATGCCCTGGCTGTGCTTTCGGTGTCTCTGGGGGTGCCCTAGGTGTCCCTGGGGGTGACCTCGGTGTCCCTGGGGGTGGCCTGGCTGTCCCCTAGGTGTCCCTGGGGGAGCCCTGGGTGTGCCTGGGGTGCCCTGGCTGTCCCCTAGGTGTCCCTGGGGGAGCCCTGGGTGTGCCTGGGGTGCCCTGGCTGTCACCTAGGTGTCCCTGGGGGGGCCCTGGCTGTCCCTGGGGTGCCCTGGCTGTCCCCTAGGTGGCCCTGGGGGTGCCCTGGGTGTCCCTGGGGGTGCCCTGGAGGTCCCCTAGGTGTCCCTGTGGGTGCCCAGAGTGTCCCTGGGAGTGCCCTGGCTGTCCCCTAGGGGTCTCTGGGCGTGCCCTGGCTGTCCCGTCAGTGTCCCTGGGAATGCCCTGCCTGTCCCCTAGGTGTCCCTGGGGGTCCCCTTGGTGTCACTGGGGGTGCCCAGGGTGTTCCTTCGGTGTCCCTGGGGGTGCCCTCGCTGTCCCTGGGGTGCTCTGGATGTCCCCTTGGTGTCCCTGGAGGTGCCCTGGCTGTCCCTGGCGTGCCCTGGCTGTGCCCTAGGGGTCCCTGGGGGTGCCCTGGCTGTCACCTAGGTGTCCCTTGGGGTGCCCTGGGTGTCCCTGGGGGTGCCCTGCCTGTCCCCTAGGTGTCCCTGGGGGTGACCTGGCTATCTTTAGAGTGCCCTGTCTGTCCCCTAGGTGTCCCTGGGTGTGCCCTTCCTGTCCCCTAGGTGTCGTTCGGGGTGCCCTGGGTGTCCCTGGGGGTGCCCTGCCTGTCCCCTAGGTGTCCCTGGGGGTTCCCTGCCTGTCCCCTAGGTGTCCCTGGGGGTGCCCTGGGTGTCCCTGGAGTGCCCTGGCTGTCCCCTAAATGTCCCTGGGGGTGCCCTGCCTGTCCCCTAGGTGTCACTGAGTATGTCCTGCCTTCCCCTAGGCGTCCCTGGGGGTGCCCTGGCTTTCCCCTCGGTGTCCCTGGGGGTGCCCTGCCTGTGCCCTAGATGTCCCTGGGGTTGCCCTGGGTGTCCCTGGTGGGGCGCTGGCTATCATCTAGGTGTCCCTGGGGGGGCCCTGGCTGTCCCTGGTGTGCCCTGGCTGTCCCCTTGGTGTCCCTGGGGGGGCCCTGGCTGTCCCATAGGTGTCCCTGGGGGTGCCCTTCCTGTCCTCTAGGTGTCCCTGGGGGTTCCCTGGCTGTCCCTCGGGTTCCCCGGCTGTCCCCTAGGTGTCCCTGGGGGTGGCTAGGGTGTTTCTGGGGTTCCCTGGCTGTCCCCTAGGTGTCCCTGGGGGGGCCCTGGGTGTCCCTGGGGGTGCACAGAGTGTCAGTGGGGTTCCCTGGCTGTCCCGTACTTGTCCCTGGGGTTCCTTGGCTGTCCCCTAGGTTTCCCTGGGGGTGCCCTGAGTGTCCCTGGGCTGCCCTAGCTGTCCCCTAGGTGTCCCTGGGGGTGCCCTCGCTGTCCCTGGGGTGCCCTGGCTATCCCCTAGGTGTCCCTGGGCGTCCCCTTGGTGTCCCTGGGGGTGCCCAGGGTGTCCCTTAGGTGTCCCTCTGGGTGCCCTTGCTGTCCCCTTGGTGTCCCTGGGGGTGCCCTGGGTGTCCCTGGGGATACCCTGGCTGTCCCCTAGGTGTCCCTGGGGGTTCCCTGCGTGTCTCCTAGGTGTCCTTGGGGGTGCCCTGGCTGTCCCCTAGGTGTCCCTGGGGGTGCCCTGCCTCTCCCCTAGGTGTCCCTAGGGGTGCCCTGGCTGTCCCCTAGGTGTCCCTGGGGGTGCCCTGGGTGTCCCTGGGGTGCCCTGGCTGTCCCCTAGGTGTCCCTGGGGGTGCCCTGGGTGTCCCTGGGGGTGCCCTCGCTGTCCCTGGGGTGCCCTGGCTGTCCCCTAGGTGGCCCTGGGGGTGCCCTGGGTGTCCCTGGAGGTGCCCTGGAGGTCCCCAAGGTGTCCTTGGGGGTGCCCTGGCTGTCCCTGGGGTGCCCTGGCTGTCCCCAAGGTGTCCCTGGGGTGCACTGGGGGTGCCCTGCCTGTCCCCTAGGTGTCCCTGGGGGCGCCCAGGGTGTCCCTGGGGTGCCCTGGCTGTCCCCTACGTGTCCCTGGGGGTGCCCTGGGTGTCCCTGTGGGTGCCCTTGCTGTCCCCTAGGTGTCCCTGGGGGTGCCCTGGGTGTCCCTTGGGTGCCCTGGCTGTCCCCTAGGTGTCCCTGGGGGTGCCCTGGCTGTCCCCTAGGAGTCCCTGGGGTGCCCTGGCTGTCCCCTAGGTGTCTCTGTGGGTGCCCTGGCTGTCCTTGGGGTTCTCTGCCTGTCCCCTAGGTGTCCCTGGAGGTTCCCTGGGTGTCCCTGGAGTGCCCTGGCTGTCACCTAAATGTCCCTGGGGGTGCCCTGGGTGTCCCTGGAGTGCCCTAGCTGTCCCCTAAATGTCCCTGGGGGTGCCCTGGCTGTCCCCTAGGTGTCCCTGGGGGTGTCCTGCCTTCCCCTTGGTGTCCCTGGGGGTGCCCTGGCTTTCCCCTCGGTGTCCCTGGGGGTGCCCTGTCTGTCCCCTTGGTGTCCCAGGGGGTGCCCTGGCTGTCCCTGGGGTGCCCTGGCTGTCCCCTAGGTGTCCCTGGGGGTGCCATGCCTGTCCCCTAGGTGTCCCTGGGTGTGCCCTGGCTGTCCCTAGGGTGCCCTGGCTGTCCCCTAGGTGTCCCTGGGGGTGACCTGCCTGTCCCCTAGGTGTCCCTGGGGGTGCCCTGGCTGTCCCCAGGGTGCCCTGGCTGTGCCCTCGGTGTCTCTGAGGGTGCCCTGGCTGTCCCCTCGGTGTCCCTGGGGGTGCCCGGGCTGTCCCTAGTGTGCCGTGGCTGTCCCCTAGGTGTCCCTGGGGGTGCCATGGGTGTGCCTGGGGTGCCCTGGCTGTCCCCTAGGTGTACCTGGGGGTGACCTGGCTGTCCCTGGGGATGCCCGGGCAGTCCCCTAGGTGTCCCTGGGTGTCCCTGGGGTGCCCTGCCTGTCCCCTAGGTGTCGTTGGGGGTGCCCTGGGTGTCCCTGGGGGTGCCCTGCCTGTCCCCTAGGTGTCCCTGGGGGTGCCCTGGGTGTCCCTTGGGTGCCCTGGCTGTCCCCAAGGTGTCCCTGTGGGTGCCCCGAGTGTCCCTGGGAGTGCCCTGGCTGTCCCCTAGGGGTCTCTGGGGGTGCCCTGGCTGTCCCGTCAGTGTCCCTGGGGGTGCCCTGGCTGTCCCCTAGGTGTCCCTGGGGGTGCCCTGCCTGTCCCCTAGGTGTCCCTGGGGGTGCCCTGGGTGTCCCTGGGGGTGCCCTGCCTGTCCCCTAGGTGTCCCTGGGAGTGCCCTGGGTGTCCCTGGAGTGCCCTGGCTGTCCTCTAAATGTCCCTGGGGGTGCCCTGGCTGTCCCCTAGGTGTCCCTGGGGCTGTCCTGCCTTCCCCTAGGTGTCCCTGGGGGTGCCCTGGCTTTCCCCTCGGTGTCCCTGGGGGTGCCCTGCCTGTCCCCTTGGTGTCCCAGGGGGTGCCCTGGGTGTCCCTGGGGTGCCCTGGCTGTCCCCTAGGTGTCCCTGGGGTTGCCCTGGCTGTCCCCTTGGTGTCCCTGGGGTGCCCTGGCTGTCCCCTAGGTGTCCCTGGGGGTGCCCTGGCTGTCCTTGGGGTGCTCTGGCTGTCCCCTTGGTGTCCCTGGGGGTGCAATGGGTGTCCCTGGGGTGCCCTGGGGGTGTCCTGCCTGTCCTCTAGGTGTCCCTGGGGGTGCCCTGGCTGTCCCCTCGGTGTCCCTGGGGGTGCCCTGCCTGTCCCCTAGGTGTCCCTGGGGGGGCCCTGGCTGTCCCCTAGGTGTCCCTGGGTGTGCCCTTCCTGTCCCCTAGGTGTCCCTGGGGGTGCCCTTGCTGTCCCCTAGGTGTCCCTGGGGGTGCCCAGGGTGTCCCTGGGGTTCCCTGGCTGTCCCCTAGGTGTCCCTGGGAGGGCCCTGGTGTCCCTGGGTTGCCCTGGCTGTCCCCTAGGTGTCCCTGCCTCGCTCGTATCCTCGACTCCGCCTCCGGCACCATGGTGACTCCCCTCCCAGTCTGGACCAGTGTGGCCTCACCCCCTCCCCTGGGGCCATCCGACCCATCCCAGTATAGACCAGTAAGGCACCGAGTGGCCACCATGGACCCCCACACGCCTGCCCGTTCATCCCAGTTCATCCCAGTCCACTCTTTGTCCATCCCAGGTTTCTCTGGTCACCCTCCCAGTGCTCTCAGTCCATCCCAGTCCCGCAGGTGTTGGTGCTTGGGGCTTGATGAGCTGGTGCCTGTCCGCAACGTGGAGCGGCTCAAACGGGACCTCAGGGTGAGGGGGGCGCGGATTTGGGGGGATCCTGGGGGTCCTGAGTTGTCGTGGAGGGGGTTTTTGGGTTGTGGGGGGTCTGGGGGGCGTCCTGGGGGCTGCTTTGGGTGCTTTGGGGGGTATTCGGGAGGTTTGGGCGGCCCATTTGAGGCATCAAAGAACCTGAGGAGGGTTTTGATAGCTCCTGGAGGTGGAGGCGGCCGTGGGGGTGAGCTGGCTGTCCCAGGGGGTTCCTGGCTGTCCCTCGATGTCCCTGGGGTGCCCTGGCTGTCACTTAGGTGTCCCTCGGGGTGCCCTGGCTGTCCCTAGGGTGCCCTGGCTGTCCCCTAGGTGTCCCTGGGGTGCCCTGACTGTCCCTAGGTGTCCCTGGGGGTACCCTGGCTGTCCCTGGAGGTGCCCTGCCTGTCCCCTAGGTGTCCCTGGGGGTGTCCTGCCTTGCCCTAGGTGTCCCTGGGGGTGCCCTGGCTGTCCCCTCCGTGTCCCTGGGGGTGCCCTGGGTGTCCCTGGGGTGCCCTGGCTGACCCCAAGGTGTCCCTTGGGGTGCCCAGAGTGTCCCTAGGAGGTCCCTGGCTGTCCCCTAGGGGTCTCTGGGGGTGCCCTGGCTGTCCCGTCAGTGTCCCTGGGGGTGCCCTGCCTGTCCCTTAGGTGTCCCTAGGTGTGCCCTGGCTGTCCCTAGGGTGCCCTGGCTGTGCCCTCGGTGTCCCTAGGTGTGCCCTGGCTGTCCCTAGGGTGCCCTGGCTGTGCCCTCGGTGTCCCTGGGGGTGCCCTGGGTGTCCCTGGGTAGCCCTGGCTGTCCCCTAGGTGTCCCTGGGGGGGACCTGGGTGTCCCTGGGGTGCCCGGGAGGTCCCCTACGTGTCCCTGGGGTACCCTGGGTGTCCCTGGGCTGCCCTGGGGTGCCCTGCCTGTCCCCTAGGTGTCCCTGGGGGTGACCTGGGTGTCCTTGGGGTGCCCTGGCTCTCCTTGGTGTCCCAGAGAGTGCCCTGGCTGTCCCGTAGGTGTCCCTGGGCTGCCCTGGCTGTCCCTAGGGTGCCCTGGCTGTGCCCTAGTTGTCCCTGGGGTGCCATGGCTGTCCCCTCAGTGTCCCTGGGGGTGCCCTGGCTCTCCCCTAGGGGTCCCTGAGGGTGCCCTGGGTGTCCCTGGCGTGCCCTGGCTGTCCCCTAGGTGTCCCTGGGGGTGCCCTGGGTGTCCCTGGGGTGCCCTGGCTGTCCCCTAGGCGTCCCTGGGGGTGCCCTGGGTGTCCCTGGAGTGCACTCGCTGTCCCCTAAATGTCCCTGGGGGTGCCCTGGCTGTCCCCTAGGTGTCCCTGGGGGTGTCCTGCCTTCCCCTAGGTGTCCCTGGGGGTGCCCTGGCTTTCCCCTCGGTGTCCCTGGGGGTGCCCTGCCTGTCCCCTAGGTGTCCCTGGGGGTGCCCTGGCTGTCTTTAGGGTGCCCTGCCTGTCCCCTAGGTGTCCCTGGGGGTGCCCTGGGTTTCCATGGAGTGCCCTGGCTGTCCCCTAGTTGTCCCTGGGGGAACCCTGGCTGTCCCCTAGGTGTCCCTGGGGGTGCCCTGCCTGTCCCCTAGGTGTCCCTGGGGATGCCCTGGCTGTCCTCTAGGTGTCCCTGGGGGTGCCCTGGGTGTCCCTGGGGATGCCCTGGCTGTCCCCTAGGTGTCCCTGGGGGTGCGCTGGCTGTCCCTCGGGTGCCCTGGCTGTCGCCTAGGTGTCCCTTGGAGTGCCCTGGTGTCCCTCGGGGTGCCCTGGGTGTCCCCTAGGTGTCCCTAGGGGTGCCCTGGCTGTCTCTGGAGTGCCCTGGCTGTCCCCTAGGTGTCCCTGGGGGTGCCCTGGCTGTCCCTGGAGTGCCCTGGCTGTCCTCTTGGTGTCCCTGGGGGTGCCCTGGCTGTCCCCTAGGTGTCCCTGGGGGTGCCCTGGCTGTCCCCTAGGTGTCCCTGGGGGTGCCCTGCCTCTCCCCTAGGTGTCCCTGGGGGTTCCCTGGCTGTCCCCTAGGTATCCCTGGGGGTGCCCTGGGTGTCTTTGGGGGTGCCCTGGCTGTCCCCTAGGTGTCCCTGGGGGTGCCCTGGGTGTCCCTGGGGGTGCCCTGGAGGTCCCCTAGGTGTCCTTGGGGGTGCCCTGGCTGTCCCTGGGGTGCCCTGGCTGTCCCCAAGGTGTCCCTGGGGGTGCCCTGCCTGTTCTCTCGGTGTCCCTGGGGGTGCCCTGGCTGTGCCCTCGGTGTCCCTGGGGGTGCCCTGGCTGTCCCTAGGGTGCCCTGGCTGTCCCCTAGGTGTCCCTGGGTGTGCCCTGGGTGTCCCTGGGCGTGCCCAGGGTGTCCCTGGGGTTCCCTGGCTGTTCCCTAGGTGTCTCTGGGGGGGCCCTGGTGTCCCTGGGTTGCCCTGGCTGTCCCCTAGGTGTCCTTGCCTGGCTCGTATCCTCGACTCCGCCTCCGGCGCCATGGTGACTCCCCTCCCAGTCTGGACCATTGTGGCCTCACCCCCTCCCCTGGGGCCATCCGACCCATCCCAGTATAGACCAGTAAGGCACCGAGTGGCCACCATGGACCCCCACACGCCTGCCAGTTCATCCCAGTTCATCCCAGTCCACTCTTTGTCCATCCCAGGTTTCTCTGGTCACCCTCCCAGTGCTCTCAGTCCATCCCAGTCCCGCAGGTGTTGGTGCTTGGGGCTTGATGAGCTGGTGCCTGTCCGCAACGTGGAGCGGCTCAAACGGGACCTCAGGGTGAGGGGGGCGCGGATTTGGGGGGATCCTGGGGGTCCTGAGTTGTCGTGGAGGGGGTTTTTGGGTTGTGGGGGGTCTGGGGGGCGTCCTGGGGGCTGCTTTGGGTGCTTTGGGGGGTATTCGGGAGGTTTGGGCGGCCCATTTGAGGCATCAAAGAACCAGAGGAGGGTTTTGTTCGCTCCTGGAGGTGGAGGCGGCCGTGGGGGTGAGCTGGCTGTCCCAGGGGGTTCCTGGCTGTCCCTCGATGTCCCTGGGGTGCCCTGGCTGTCACTTAGGTGTCCCTCGGGGTGCCCTGGCTGTCCCTGGGGTGCCCTGACTGTCCCTAGGTGTCCCTGGGGGTGCCCTGGGTGTCCCTGGGGTGCCCTGGCTGTCCCGTCATTGTCCCTGGGGGTGCCCTGCCTGTCCCCTAGGTGTCCCTGTGGGTGCCCTGCCTGTCCCTATGGTGCCCTGGCTGTCCCCTACGTGTCCCTTGGGGTGCCCTGGCTGTCCCTAGGGTGCCCTGGCTGGGCCCTCAGTGTCTCTGGGGGTGCCCAAGGTGTCCCTGGGCATGCCCATGGTGTTCCTGGGGTTCCCTGGCTGTCCCCTAGGTGTCCCTGGGGGGGCCCTGGGTGTCCCCTAGGTGTCCCTGGAGGTGCCCTGGCTGTCTTTAGGGTGCCCTGGCTTTCCCTTTGGTGTCCCTGGGGGTGCCCTAGGTGTCCCTGGGGGTGCCCTGGCTGTCCCTGGAGTGCCCTGGCTGTCCCCTAGCTGTCCCTGGGGGGGCCATGGCTGTCCCCTAGGTGTCCCTGGGGGTGCCCTGAGTGTCCCTGGGGGGGCCCTGGCTGTGCCCTGGCTGTCCTCTAGGTGTCCCTGGGGGTGCCTTGGGTGTCCCTGGGGATGCCCTGGCTGTTCCCTAGGTGTCCCTGGGGGTGCCCTGAGTGTCCCTGGGGGGGCCCTGGCTGTGCCCTCGGTGTCCCTGGGGGTGCCCTGGCTGTCCCCTAGGTGTTACTGGGGGTGCCCTGGCTGTCCTCTAGGTGTCCCTGGGGGTGCCCTGGGTGTCCCTGGGGATGCTCTGGCTGTTCCCTAGGTGTCCCTGGGGATGCCCTGGGTGTCCCTAGGGGGGCCCTGGCTGTCCCCTAGGTGTCACTGGGGGTGCCCTGGCTGTCCTCTAGGTGTCCCTGGGGGTGCAATGCGTGTCCCTGGGGTGCCCTGGCTGTCCCCTAGGTGTCCCTGGGGGTGCCCTGGCAGTCTACTTCGTGTCCCTGGGGGTGCCCTGGGTGTCCCTAGGGGTGCCCTGTCGGTCCCTAGGGTGCCCTGGCTGTCCCCTAGGTGTCCCTGGGGGTGCCCTGGATGTCCCTGAGGTGCCCTGGCTGTCTTCAAGGTGTCCCTGTGGGTGCCCAGAGTGTCCCTGGGAGTGCCCTGGCTGTCCCCTAGGGGTCTCTGGGGGTGCCCTGGCTGTCCTGTCAGTGTCCCTGGGGGTGCCCTGCCTGTCCCCTAGGTGTCCCTGGGGGTGCTCGGCCTGTCCCCTAGGTGTCCCTGGGGGTGCCCTGGGTGTCCCTGGAGTGCCCTGGCTGTCCCCTAGTTGTCCCTGGGGGGGCCCTGGCTGTCCCCTAGTTGTCCCTGGGGGTGCCCTGGCTGTCCCCTAGGTGTCCCTGGGGGTGCCCTGGCTGTCCCTAGGGTGCCCTGGCTGTGCCTTCGGTGTCTCTAGGGGTGCCCTAGGTGTCCCTGGGGGTGACCTCGGTGTCTCTGGGGGTGCCCTGGCTGTCCCCTAGGTGTCCCTGGGGGAGCCCTGGGTGTGCCTGGGGTGCCCTGGCTGTCCCCTAGGTGTCCCTGGCGCGGCCCTGGCTGTCCCTGAGGTGCCCTGGCTGTCCCCTAGGTGGCCCTGGGGGTGCCCTGGGTGTCCCTGGGGGTGCCCTGGAGGTCCCCTAGGTGTCCCTGGGGGTGCCCTGGGTGTCCCTGGTGTGCCCTGGCTGTCCCCTAGGTGTCCCTGTGGGTGCCCAGAATGTCCCTGGGGTGCTCTGGATGTCCCCTTGGTGTCCCTGGGGGTTCCCTGGCTGTCCCTAGGGTGCCCTGGCTGTCACCTTGGTGTCCCTTGGGGTGCGCTGGTGTCCCTCGGGGTGCCCTGGCTGTCCCCTAGGTGTCCCTGGGGGTGCCCTGGCTGTCCTTGGAGTGCCCTGGCTGTCCCCTAGGTGTCCCTGGGGGTGCCCTGGCTGTCCCCTAGGTGTCCCTTGGGGGGCCCTGCCTCTCCCCTAGGTGTCCCTGGGGGTGCCCTGGCTGTCCCCTAGGTCTCCCTGGGGGTGCCCTGGGTGTCCCTGGGGGTGCCCTGGCTGTCCCCTAGGTGTCCCTGGGGGTGCCCTGGGTGTCCCTGGGGGTGCCCTCGCTGTCCCTGGGGTGCCCTGGCTCTCCCCTAGGTGGCCCTGGGGGTGCCCTGGCTGTCCCTGGGGGTGCCCTGGAGGTCCCCTAGGTGTCCTTGGGGGTGCCCTGGCTGTCCCTGGGGTGCCCTGGCTGTCCCCAAGGTGTCCCTGGGGGTGCCCTGCCTGTCCTCTCGGTGTCCCTGGGGGTGCCCTGGCTGTGCCCTCGGTGTCCCTGGGGGTGCCCTGGCTGTCCCTAGGGTGCCCTGGCTGTCCCCTAGGTGTCCCTGGGTGTGCCCTGGGTGTCCCTGGGCCTGCACAGGGTGTCCCTGGGGTTCCCTGGCTGTCCCCTAGGTGTCCCGGGATGGGCCCTGGCTGTCCCCTAGGTATCCCTGGGGGTGCACAGGGTGTCCCTGGGGATGCCCTGGCTGTCCCTTAGGTGACCCTGGCGTTGCCCTGGCTGTCCCTACGGTGCCCTGGCTGTGCCCTTGGTGTCCCTGGGGGTGCTCTGGCTGTCCCTCGGGTGCCCTGGCTGTCCCCTAGGTGTCCCTGGGGGTGTCCTGGCTGTCTCTGGAGTGCCCTGGCTGTCCTCTAGGTGTCCCTGGGGGTGCCCTGGCTGTCCCCTAGGTGTCCCTGGGGTTGCCCTGGCTGTCTTCTAGGTGTCCCTGGGGGTACCCTGGCTGTCCCCTAGGTGTCCCTGGGGGTGCCCTGGCTGTCCCTAGGGTGCCCTGGCTGTGCCTTCGGTGTCTCTGGGGGTGCCCTAGGTGTCCCTGGGGGTGACCTCGGTGTCTCTGGGGGTGGCCTGGCTGTCCCCTAGGTGTCCCTGGGGGAGCCCTGGGTGTGCCTGGGGTGCCCTGGCTGTCCCCTAGGTGTCCCTGGGGGGGCCCTGGCTGTCCCTGGGGTGCCCTGGCTGTCCCCTAGGTGGCCCTGGGGGTGCCCTGGGTGTCCCTGGGGGTGCCCTGGAGGTCCCCTAGGTGTCCCTGGGGGTGCCCTGGCTGTCCCCTAGGTGTCCCTGGGGGTGCCCTGGCTGTCTCCTAGGTGTCCCTGGGGGTGCCCTGGCTCTCCCCTAGGTGTCCCTGGGGGTGCCCTGCCTGTCCCCTACGTGTCCCTTGGGGTGCCCTGGCTGTCCCTAGGGTGCCCTGGCTGGGCCCTCAGTGTCTCTGGGGGTGCCCAAGGTGTCCCTGGGCATGCCCATGGTGTTCCTGGGGTTCCCTGGCTGTCCCCTAGGTGTCCCTGGGGGGGCCCTGGGTGTCCCCTAGGTGTCCCTGGAGGTGCCCTGGCTGTCTTTAGGGTGCCCTGGCTTTCCCTTTGGTGTCCCTGGGGGTGCCCTAGGTGTCCCTGGGGGTGCCCTGGCTGTCCCTGGAGTGCCCTGGCTGTCCCCTAGCTGTCCCTGAGGGGGCCATGGCTGTCCCCTAGGTGTCCCTGGGGGTGCCCTGCCTGTCCCCTAGGTGTCCCTGGGGGTGCCCTGGCTGTCCTCTAGGTGTCCCTGGGGGTGCCTTGGGTGTCCCTGGGGATGCCCTGGCTTTTCCCTAGGTGTCCCTGGGGGTGCCCTGAGTGTCCCTGGGGGGGCCCTGGCTGTGCCCTCGGTGTCCCTGGGGGTGCCCTGGCTGTCCCCTAGGTGTCACTGGGGGTGCCCTGGCTGTCCTCTAGGTGTCCCTGGGGGTGCCCTGGGTGTCCCTGGGGATGCCCTGGCTGTTCCCTAGGTGTCCCTGGGGATGCCCTGGGTGTCCCTAGGGGGGCCCTGGCTGTCCCCTAGGTGTCACTGGGGGTGCCCTGGCTGTCCTCTAGGTGTCCCTGGGGGTGCAATGCGTGTCCCTGGGGTGCCCTGGCTGTCCCCTAGGTGTCCCTGGGGGTGCCCTGGCAGTCTACTTCGTGTCCCTGGGGGTGCCCTGGGTGTCCCTGGGGGTGCCCTGTCGGTCCCTAGGGTGCCCTGGCTGTCCCCTAGGTGTCCCTGGGGGTGCCCTGGATGTCCCTGAGGTGCCCTGGCTGTCTTCAAGGTGTCCCTGTGGGTGCCCAGAGTGTCCCTGGGAGTGCCCTGGCTGTCCCCTAGGGGTCTCTGGGGGTGCCCTGGCTGTCCCGTCAGTGTCCCTGGGGGTGCCCTGCCTGTCCCCTAGGTGTCCCTGGGGGTGCTCGGCCTGTCCCCTAGGTGTCCCTGGGGGTGCCCTGGGTGTCCCTGGAGTGCCCTGGCTGTCCCCTAGTTGTCCCTGGGGGGGCCCTGGCTGTCCCCTAGGTGTCCCTGGGGGTGCCCTGCTTGTCCCCTAGGTGTCCCTGGGGGTACCCTGGCTGTCCTCTAGGTGTCCCTGGGGGTGCCCTGGGTGTCCCTGGAGTGCCCTGGCTGTCCCCTAGTTGTCCCTGGGGGGGCCCTGGCTGTCCCCTAGTTGTCCCTGGGGGTGCCCTGGCTGTCCCCTAGGTGTCCCTGGGGGTGCCCTGGCTGTCCCTAGGGTGCCCTGGCTGTGCCTTCGGTGTCTCTAGGGGTGCCCTAGGTGTCCCTGGGGGTGACCTCGGTGTCTCTGGGGGTGCCCTGGCTGTCCCCTAGGAGTCCCTGGGGGAGCCCTGGGTGTGCCTGGGGTGCCCTGGCTGTCCCCTAGGTGTCCCTGGCGCGGCCCTGGCTGTCCCTGAGGTGCCCGGGCTGTCCCCTAGGTGGCCCTGGGGGTGCCCTGCGTGTCCCTGGGGGTGCCCTGGAGGTCCCCTAGGTGTCCCTGGGGGTGCCCTGGGTGTCCCTGGTGTGCCCTGGCTGTCCCCTAGGTGTCCCTGTGGGTGCCCAGAATGTCCCTGGGGTGCTCTGGATGTCCCCTTGGTGTCCCTGGGGGTTCCCTGGCTGTCCCTAGGGTTCCCTGGCTGTCACCTAGGTGTCCCTTGGGGTGCGCTGGTGTCCCTAGGGGTGCCCTGGCTGTCCCCTAGGTGTCCCTGGGGGTGCCCTGGCTGTCCTTGGAGTGCCCGGGCTGTCCCCTAGGTGTCCCTGGGGGTGCCCTGGCTGTCCCCTAGGTGTCCCTGGGGGTGCCCTGGCTGTCCCCTAGGTGTCCCTTGGGGGGCCCTGCCTCTCCCCTAGGTGTCCCTGGGGGTGCCCTGGCTGTCCCCTAGGTCTCCCTGGGGGTGCCCTGGGTGTCCCTGGGGGTGCCCTGGCTGTCCCCTAGGTGTCCCTGGGGGTGCCCTGGGTGTCCCTGGGGGTGCCCTCGCTGTCCCTGGGGTGCCCTGGATCTCCCCTAGGTGGCCCTGGGGGTGCCCTGGCTGTCCCTGGGGGTGCCCTGGAGGTCCCCTAGGTGTCCTTGGGGGTGCCCTGGCTGTCCCTGGGGTGCCCTGGCTGTCCCCAAGGTGTCTCTGGGGGTGCCCTGCCTGTCCTCTCGGTGTCCCTGGGGGTGCCCTGGCTGTGCCCTCGGTGTCCCTGGGGGTGCCCTGGCTGTCCCTAGGGTGCCCTGGCTGTCTCCTAGGTGTCCCTGGGTGTGCCCTGGGTGTCCCTGGGCCTGCACAGGGTGTCCCTGGGGTTCCCTGGCTGTCCCCTAGGTGTCCCGGGATGGGCCCTGGCTGTCCCCTAGGTATCCCTGGGGGTGCACAGGGTGTCCCTGGGGATGCCCTGGCTGTCCCTTAGGTGACCCTGGCGTTGCCCTGGCTGTCCCTACGGTGCCCTGGCTGTGCCCTTGGTGTCCCTGGGGGTGCTCTGGCTGTCCCTCGGGTGCCCTGGCTGTCCCCTAGGTGTCCCTGGGGGTGTCCTGGCTGTCTCTGGAGTGCCCTGGCTGTCCTCTAGGTGTCCCTGGGGGTGCCCTGGCTGTCCCCTAGGTGTCCCTGGGGTTGCCCTGGCTGTCTTCTAGGTGTCCCTGGGGGTACCCTGGCTGTCCCCTAGGTGTCCCTGGGGCTGCCCTGGCTGTCCCTAGGGTGCCCTGGCTGTGCCTTCGGTGTCTCTGGGGGTGCCCTAGGTGTCCCTGGGGGTGACCTCGGTGTCTCTGGGGGTGGCCTGGCTGTCCCCTAGGTGTCCCTGGGGGAGCCCTGGGTGTGCCTGGGGTGCCCTGGCTGTCCCCTAGGTGTCCCTGGGGGGGCCCTGGCTGTCCCTGGGGTGCCCTGGCTGTCCCCTAGGTGGCCCTGGGGGTGCCCTGGGTGTCCCTGGGGGTGCCCTGGAGGTCCCCTAGGGGTCTCTGGGGGTGCCCTGGCTGTCCCGTCAGTGTCCCTGGGTATGCCCTGCCTGTCCCCTAGGTGTCCCTGGGGGTCCCCTTGTTGTCCCTGGGGGTGCCCAGGGTGTTCCTTCGGTGTCCCTGGGGGTGCCCTGGCTGTCCCTGGGGTGCTCTGGATGTCCCCTTGGTGTCCCTGGGGGTGCCCTGGCTGTCCCTGGCGTGCCCTGGCTGTGCCCTAGGGGTCCCTGGGGTTGCCCCGGCTGTCCCTAGGGTGCCCTGGCTGTCACCTAGGTGTCCCTTGGGGTGCGCTGGTGTCCCTCGGGGTGCCCTGGCTGTCCCCTAGGTGTCCCTGGGGGTGCCCTGGCTGTCCTTGGAGTGCCCTGGCTGTCCCCTAGGTGTCCCTGGGGGTGCCCTGGCTCTCCCCTAGGTGTCCCTGGGGGTGCCCTGGCTGTCCCCTAGGTGTCCCTGGGGGTGCCCTGGGTGTCCCTGGGGGTGCCCTGGCTGTCCCCTAGGTGTCCCTGGGGGTGCCCTGGTTGTCCCTGGGGGTGCCCTCGCTGTCCCTGCGGTGCCCTGGCTCTCCCCTAGGTGGCCCTGGGGGTGCCCTGGCTGTCCCTGGGGGTGCCCTGGAGGTCCCCTAGGTGTCCTTGGGGGTGCCCTTGCTGTCCCTGGGGTGCCCTGGCTGTCCCCAAGGTGTCCCTTTCGGTGCCCTGCCTGTCCTCTCGGTGTCCCTGGGGGTGCCCTGGCTGTGCCCTCGGTGTCCCTGGGGGTGCCCTGGCTGTCCCTAGGGTGCCCTGGCTGTCCCCTAGGTGTCCCTGGGTGTGCCCTGGGTGTCCCTGGGCGTGCACAGGGTGTCCCTGGGGTTCCCTGGCTGTCCCCTAGGTGTCCCGGGATGGGCCCTGGCTGTCCCCTAGGTATCCCTGGGGGTGCACAGGGTGTCCCTGGGGTTCCCTGGCTGTCCCCTAGGTGTCTCTGGGGGGGCCCTGGTGTCCCTGGGTTGCCCTGGCTGTCCCCTTGGTGTCCTTGCCTGGCTCGTATCCTCGACTCCGCCTCCGGCGCCATGGTGACTCCCCTCCCAGTCTGGACCATTGTGGCCTCACCCCCTCCCCTGGGGCCATCCGACCCATCCCAGTATAGACCAGTAAGGCACCGAGTGGCCACCATGGACCCCCACACGCCTGCCAGTTCATCCCAGTTCATCCCAGTCCACTCTTTGTCCATCCCAGGT
>NW_027095191.1:0-30525 GCF_029207755.1 Chamaea fasciata | reverse complement strand
CCCCTAGGTGTCCCTGGGGGTGCCCTGGCTGTCTCTGGGGTGCCCTGGCTGTCCCCTAGATGTCTCTGCAGGTCGCCTAGGTGTCCCTGGGGGTGCCCTCGCTGTCCCTGGGGTGCCCTGGCTGTCCCCAGGGTGCCCTGGCTGTGCCCTAGGTGTCCCTGGGGGTGCCCTGGCTGTCCCCAGGGTGCCCTGGCTGTGCCCTCGGTGTCTCTGGGGGTGCCCTGGCTGTCCCCTCGGTGTCCCTGGGGGTGCCCTGGGTGTGCCTGGGGTGCCGTGGCTGTCCCCTAGGTGTCCCTGGGGGTGCCCTGGGTGTGCCTGGGGTGCCCTGGCTGTCCCCTAGGTGTCCCTGGGGGTGACCTGGGTGTCCCTGGGGATTCCCTGGCTGTCCCCTAGGTGTCCCTGGGGGTGCCCTGGCTGTCCCCTAGGTGTCCCTGGGGGTGCCCTGGGGGTCCCTGGAGTGCCCGGGCTGTCCCCTAAATGTCCCTGGGAGTGCCCTGGCTTTCCCCTCGGTGTCCCTGGGGGTGCCCTGCCTGTCCCCTAGGTGTCCCTTGGGGTGACCTGGCTGTCTTTACGGTGCCCTGGCTGTCCCCTAGGTGTCCCTGGGTGTGCCCTGCCTGTCCCCTAGGTGTCGTTCGGGGTGCCCTGGGTGTCCCTGGGGGTGCCCTGCCTGTCCCCTAGGTGTCCCTGGGGGTGCCCTGGGTGTCCCTGGGGTGCCCTGGCTGTCCCCTTGGTGTCCCTGTGGGTGCCCTGGGTGTCCCTGGGGTGCCCTGGCTGTCTTCAAGGTGTCCCTGTGGGTGCCCACAGTGTCCCTGGGAGTGCCCTGGCTGTCCCCTAGGGGTCTCTGGGGGTGCCCTGGCTGTCCCGTCAGTGTCCCTGGGGGTGCTCGGCCTGTCCCCTAGGTGTCCCTGGGGGTGTCCTGCCTTGCCCTAGGTGTCCCTGGGGGTGCCCTGGCTGTCCCCTCCGTGTCCCTAGGGGTGCCCTGCGTGTCCCTGGGGGGGCCCTGGGTGTCCCTGGGGTGCCCTGGCTGTCTTCAAGGTGTCCCTGTGGGTGCCCACAGTGTCCCTGGGAGTGCCCTGCCTGTCCCCTAGGTGTCCCTGGGGTGCCCTGGCTGTCCTTGGTGTCCCAGAGAGTGCCCTGGCTGTCCCGTAGGTGTCCCTGGGCTGCCCTGGCTGTCCCTAGGGTGCCCTGGCTGTCCCCCAAGTGTCCCTGGGAGTGCCCTGGCTCTCCCCTAGGGGTCCCTGAGGGTGCCCTGGGTGTCCCTGGCGTGCCCTGGCTGTCCCCTAGGTGTCCCTGGGGGTGCCCTGGGTGTCCCTGGGGTGCCCTGGCTGTCCCCTAGGCGTCCCTGGGGGTGCCCTGGGTGTCCCTGGAGTGCCCTCGCTGTCCCCTAAATGTCCCTGGGGGTGCCCTGGCTGTCCCCTAGGTGTCCCTGGGGGTGTCCTGCCTTCCCCTAGGTGTCCCTGGGGGTGCCGTGGCTTTCCCCTCGGTGTCCCTGGGGGTGCCCTGCCTGTCCCCTAGGTGTCCCTGGGGGTGCCCTGGCTGTCTTTAGGGTTCCCTGCCTGTCCCCTAGGTGTCCCTGGGGGTGCCCTGGGTTTCCCTGGAGTGCCCTGGCTGTCCCCTAGTTGTCCCTGGGGGAACCCTGGCTGTCCCCTAGGTGTCCCTGGGGGTGCCCTGGGTGTCCCTGGGGATGCCCTGGCTGTCCCCTAGGTGTCCCTGGGGGTGCGCTGGGTGTCCCTAGGGTGCCCTGGCTGTGCCCTTGGTGTCCCTGGGGGTGCTCTGGCTGTCCCTCGGGTGCCCTGGCTGTCGCCTAGGTGTCCCTGGGGGTGCCCTGGTGTCCCTCGGGGTGCCCTGGGTGTCCCCTAGGTGTCCCTAGGGGTGCCCTGGCTGTCTCTGGAGTGCCCTGGCTGTCCCCAAGGTGTCCCTGGGGGTGCCCTGGCTGTCCCTGGAGTGCCCTGGCTGTCCTCTTGGTGTCCCTGGGGGTGCCCTGGCTGCCCCCTAGGTGTCCCTGGGGGTGCCCTGGCTGTCCCCTAGGTGTCCCTGGGGGTGCCCTGCCTCTCCCCTAGGTGTCCCTGGGGGTGCCCTGGCTGTCCCCTAGGTGTCCCTGGGGGTGTCCTTGGTGTCTTTGGGGGTGCCCTGTCTGTCCCCTAGGTGTCCCTGGGGGTGCCCTGGGTGTCCCTGGGGGTGCCCTGGAGGTCCCCTAGGTGTCCTTGGGGGTGCCCTGGCTGTCCCTGGGGTGCCCTGGCTGTCCCCAAGGTGTCCCTGGGGGTGCCCTGCCTGTTCTCTCGGTGTCCCTGGGGTTCCCTGGCTGTCCCCTAGGTGTCCCTGGGGGTGCACAGGGTGTCCCTGGGGTTCCCTGGCTGTTCCCTAGGTGTCTTTGGGGGGGCCCTGGTGTCCCTGGGTTGCCCTGGCTGTCCCCTAGGTGTCCTTGCCTGGCTCGTATCCTCGACTCCGCCTCCGGCGCCATGGTGACTCCCCTCCCAGTCTGGACCATTGTGGCCTCACCCCCTCCCCTGGGGCCATCCGACCCATCCCAGTATAGACCAGTAAGGCATCGAGTGGCCACCATGGACCCCCACACGCCTGCCCGTTCATCCCAGTTCATCCCAGTCCACTCTTTGTCCATCCCAGGTTTCTCTGGTCACCCTCCCAGTGCTCTCAGTCCATCCCAGTCCCGCAGGTGTTGGTGCTTGGGGCTTGATGAGCTGGTGCCTGTCCGCAACTGTGGAGCGGCTCAAACGGGACCTCAGGGTGAGGGGGGCGCGGATTTGGGGGGATCCTGGGGGTCCTGAGTTGTCGTGGAGGGGGTTTTTGGGTTGTGGGGGGTCTGGGGGGCGTCCTGGGGGCTGCTTTGGGTGCTTTGGGGGGTATTCGGGAGGTTTGGGCGGCCCATTTGAGGCATCAAAGAACCTGAGGAGGGTTTTGATAGCTCCTGGAGGTGTAGGCGGCCGTGGGGGTGAGCTGGCTGTCCCAGGGGGTCCCTGGCTGTCCCTCGATGTCCCTGGGGTGCCCTGGCTGTCACTTAGGTGTCCCTCGGGGTGCCCTGGCTGTCCCTAGGGTGCCCTGGCTGTCCCCTAGGTGTCCCTGGGGTGCCCTGACTGTCCCTAGGTGTCCCTGGGGGTACCCTGGCTGTCCCTGGAGGTGCCCTGCCTGTCCCCTAGGTGTCCCTGGGGGTGTCCTGCCTTGCCCTAGGTGTCCCTGGGGGTGCCCTGGCTGTCCTCTCCGTGTCCCTGGGGGTGCCCTGGGTGTCCCTGGGGTGCCCTGGCTGACCCCAAGGTGTCCCTTGGGGTGCCCAGAGTGCCCTTAGGAGGTCCCTGGCTGTCCCCTAGGGGTCTCTGGGGGTGCCCTGGCTGTCCCGTCAGTGTCCCTGGGGGTGCCCTGCCTGTCCCTTAGGTGTCCCTAGGTGTGCCCTGACTGTCCCTAGGGTGCCCTGGCTGTGCCCTCGGTGTCTCTGGGGGTGCCCTGGCTGTCCCTAGGGTGCCATGGCTGTCCCTAGGGTGCCCTGGCTATCCTTTCGGTATCCCTGGGGGTGCCCTGGGTGTCCCTGGGTAGACCTGGCTGTCCCCTAGGTGTCCCTGGGGGGGCCCTGGCTGTCCCCTAGTTGTCCCATGGGGGGCCCTGGCTGTCCCCTAGGTGTCCCTGGGGGTGCCCTGCCTGTCCCCTAGGTGTTCCTGGGGATGCCCTGGCTGTCCCCTAGGTGTCCCTGTGGGTGCGCTGGGTGTCCCTAGGGTGCCCTGGCTGTGCCCTTGGTGTCCCTGCGGGTGCTCTGGCTGTCCCTCGGGTGCCCTGGCTAACCCCTAGGTGTCCCTGGGGGTGCCCTGGTGTCCCTCGGGGTGCCCTGGGTGTCCCCTAGGTGTCCCTGGGGGTGCCCTGGCTGTCCCCTAGGCGTCACTGGGGGTGCCCTGGCTGTCCTCTAGGTGTCCCTGGGGGTGCCCTGGGTGTCCCTGGGGGTGCCCTGGCGGTCCCTAGGGTGCCCTGGCTGTCCCCTAGGTGTCCCTGGGGGTGCCCTGGATGTCCCTGAGGTGCCCTGGTTGTCTTCAAGGTGTCCCTGTGGGTGCCCAGAGTGTCCCTGGGAGTGCCCTGGCTGTCCCCTAGGGGTCTCTGGGGGTGCCCTGGCTGTCCCGTCAGTGTCCCTGGGGGTGCCCTGCCTGTCCCCTAGGTGTCCCTAGGGGTGCTCGGCCTGTCCCCTAGGTGTCCCTGGGGGTGCCCTGGGTGTCCCTGGAGTGCCCTGGCTGTCCCCTAAATGTCCCTGGGGGTGCCCTGGCTGTCCCCTAGGTGTCCCTGGGGGTGCCCTGCCTGTCCCCTAGGTGTCCCTGGGCGTGCCCTGGCTGTCTTTAGGGTGCCCTGGCTGTCCCCTAGTTGTCCCTGGGGGGGCCCTGGCTGTCCCCTAGGTGTCTCTGGGGGTGCCCTGCCTGTCCCCTAGGTGTCCCTGGGGGTGCCCTGGCTGTCCTCTAGGTGTCCCTGGGGGTGCCCTGGGTGTCCCTGGGGATGCCCTGACTGTCCCCTAGGTGTCCCTGGCGTTGCCCTGGCTGTCCCTAGGGTGCCCTGGCTGTGCCCTTGGTGTCCCTAGGGGTGCTCTGGCTGTCCTTCGGGTGCCCTGGCTGTCCCCTAGGTGTCCCTGGGGGTGCCCTGGCTGTCTCTGGAGTGCCCTGGCTTTCCCCTCCGTGTCCCTGGGGGTGCCCTGCGTGTCCCTGGGGTGCCCTGGCTGACCCCAAGGTGTCCCTTGGGGTGCCCAGAGTGTCCCTAGGAGGTCCCTGGCTGTCCCCTAGGGGTCTCTGGGGGTGCCCTGGCTGTCCCGTCAGTGTCCCTGGGGGTGCCCTGCCTGTCCCTTAGGTGTCCCTAGGTGTGCCCTGGCTGTCCCTAGGGTGCCCTGGCTGTGCCCTCGGTGTCTCTGGGGGTGCCCTGGCTGTCACTTAGGTGTCCCTCGGGGTGCCCTGGCTGTCCCTAGGGTGCCCTGGCTGTCCCCTAGGTGTCCCTGGGGTGCCCTGACTGTCCCTAGGTGTCCCTGGGGGTACCCTGGCTGTCCCTGGAGGTGCCCTGCCTGTCCCCTAGGTGTCCCTGGGGGTGTCCTGCCTTGCCCTAGGTGTCCCTGGGGGTGCCCTGGCTGTCCCCTCCGTGTCCCTGGGGGTGCCCTGGGTGTACCTCGGGTGCCCTGGCTGACCCCAAGGTGTCCCTTGGGGTGCCCAGAGTGTCCCTAGGAGGTCCCTGGCTGTCCCCTAGGGGTCTCTGGGTGTGCCCTGGCTGTCCCGTCAGTGTCCCTGGGGGTGCCCTGCCTGTCCCTTAGGTGTCCCTAGGTGTGCCCTGGCTGTCCCTAGGGTGCCCTGGCTGTGCTCTCGGTGTCTCTGGGGGTGCCCTGGCTGTCCCTAGGGTGCAATGGCTGTCCCTAGGGTGCCCTGGCTGTCCCCTCGGTGTCCCTGGGGGTGCCCTGGGTGTCCCTGGGTAGCCCTGGCTGTCCCCTAGGTGTCCCTGGGGGGGCCCTGGCTGTCCCCTAGGTGTCCCTGGGGGGGCCCTGGGTGTCCCTGGGGTGCCCGGGAGGTCCCCTACGTGTCCCTGGGGTACCCTGGGTGTCCCTGGGCTGCCCTGGGGTGCCCTGCCTGTCCCCTAGGTGTCCCTGGGCTGCCCTGGCTGTCCTTGGGGTGCCCTGGCTGTCCTTGGTGTCCCAGAGAGTGCCCTGACTGTCCCGTAGGTGTCCCTGGGCTGCCCTGGCTGTCTCTAGGGTGCCCTGGCTGTGCCCTAGGTGTCCCTGGGGTGCCATGGCTGTCCCCTCAGTGTCCCTGGGGGTGCCCTGGCTCTCCCCTAGGGGTCCCTGAGGGTGCCCTGGGTGTCCCTGGCATGCCCTGGCTGTCTCCTAGGTGTCCCTGGGGGTGCCCTGGGTGTCCCTGGGGTGCCCTGGCTGTCCCCTAGGTGTCCCTGGGGGGGCCCTGGCTGTCCCCTAGGGGTCTCTGGGGGTGCTCTGGCTTTCCCGTCAGTGTCCCTGGGGGTGCCCTGCCTGTCCCCTACGTGTCCCTGGGGGTGCCCGGCCTGTCCCCTAGGTGTCCCTGGGGGTGCCCTGGGTGTCCCTGGAGTGCCCTCGCTGTCCCCTAAATGTCCCTAGGGTGCCCTGGCTGTCCCCTAGGTGTCCCTGGGGTGCCCTGCCTGTCCCCTAGGTGTCCCTAGGGGTGCCATGGCTGTCCCCTAGGTGTCCCTGGGGGTCACCTGGGTGTCCCTGGAGTGCCCTGGCTGTCCCCTAAATGTCCCTGGGGGTGCCCTGGCTTTCCCCTCGGTGTCCCTGGGGGTGCCCTGGCTGTCCCCTAGGTGTCCATGGGGGTGCCCTGCCTGTCCCCTAGGTGTCGTTGGGGGTGCCCGTGGTTTCCCTGGGGTGCCCTGGCTGTCCCCTTGGTGTCCCTGCGGGTGCCCTGGGCGTCCCTGGGGTGCCCTGGCTGTCCCCATGGTGTCCCTGTGGGTGCCCAGAGTGTCCCTGGGAGTGCCCTGGCTGTCCCCTAGGGGTCTCTGAGGGTGCCCTGGCTGTCCCGTCAGTGTCCCTGTGGGTTCCCTGCCTGTCCCCTAGGTGTCCCTGGGGGTGCCCTGGGTGTTCTTGGGGGTGCCCTGGATGTCCCCCAGGTGTCCCTGGGGGTGCCCTGGGTGTCCCTGGAGTGCCCTGGCTGTCCCCTAGGTGACGCTGGGGGTTCCCTGCCTGTCCCCTAGGTGTCCCTGAGGGTGCCTTGGGTGTCCCTGGGGTGCCCTGGGGGTGCCCTGCCTGTCCCCTAGGTTTCCCTGGGGTGCCCTGGCTGTCCCCTTGGTGTCCCTGCGGGTGCCCTGGGTGTCCCTGGGGTGCCCTGGCTGTCCCCATGGTGTCCCTGTGGGTGCCCAGAGTGTCCCTGGGAGTGCCCTGGCTGTCCCCTAGGGGTCTCTGAGGGTGCCCTGGCTGTCCCGTCAGTGTCCCTATGGGTTCCCTGCCTGTCCCCTAGGTGTCCCTGGGGGTGCCCTGGGTGTTCCTGGGGGTGCCCTGGATGTCCCCCAGATGTCCCTGGGGGTGCCCTGGGTGTCCCTGGAGTGCCCTGGCTGTCCCCTAAATGTCCCTGGGGGTTCCCTGCCTGTCCCCTAGGTATCCCTGGGGGTGTCCTGCCTTCCCCTAGGTGTCCCTGGGGGTGCCCTGGCTTTCCCCTCGGTGTCCCTGGGGGTGCCCTGCCTGTCCCCTAGATGTCCCTGGGGGTGCCCTGGGTGTCTCTGGGGGTGCCCTGGCTGTCCCCTAGGTGCCCCTGGGGGTTCCCTGCCTGTCCCCTAGGTGTCCCTGGGGGTGCCCTGGGTGTCCCTGAGGTGCCCTGGGGGTGCCCTGCCTGTCCCCTAGGTGTCCCTTGGGGGGCCCTGGCTGTCCCCTAGGTGTCCCTGGGGTGCCCTGCCTGTCCCCTAGGTGTCCCTGGGGGTTCCCTGCCTGTCCCCTAGGTGTCCCTGGGGGTGCCCTGGGTGTGCCTGGGGTGCCCTGGCTGTCCCCTAGGTGTCCCTGGGGGTGACCTGGGTGTCCCTGGGGGTGCCCTGGCTGTCCCCTAGGTGTCCCTGGGACTGCCCTGGCTGTCCCCTAGGTGTCCCTGGGGGTGCCCTGGGTGTCCCTGGAGTGCCCTGGCTGTCCCCTAAATGTCCCTGGGAGTGCCCTGGCTTTCCCCTCGGTGTCCCTGGGGGTGCCCTGCCTGTCCCCTAGGTGTCCCTGGGGGTGACCTGGCTGTCTTTAGGGTGCCCTGGCTTTCCCCTCGGTGTCCCTGGGTGTGCCCTGCCTGTCCCCTAGGTGTCGTTCGGGGTGCCCTGGGTGTCCCTGGGGGTGCCCTGCCTGTCCCCTAGGTGTCCCTGGGGGTGCCCTGGGTGTCCCTGGGGTGCCCTGGCTGTCCCCTTGGTGTCCCTGGGGGTGCCCTGGGTGTCCCTGGGGTGCCCTGGCTGTCCCCTAGGGGTCTCTGGGGGTGCCCTGGCTGTCCCGTCAGTGTCCCTGGGGGTGCCCTGCCTGTCCCCTAGGTGTCCCTGGGGGTGCCCTGGCTGTCCCTAGGGTGCCCTGGCTGTGCCTTCGGTGTCCCTGGGGGTGACCTCGGTGTCCCTGGGGGTGCCCTTGCTGTCCCCTAGGTGTCCCTGGGGGAGCCCTGGGTGTGCCTGGGGTGCCCTGGCTGTCCCCTAGGTGGCCCTGGGGGTGCCCTGGGTGTCCCTGGGGGTGCCCTGGAGGTCCCCTAGGTGTCCCTGTGGGTGCTCAGAGTGTCCCTGGGAGTGCCCTGGCTGTCCCCTAGGGGTCTCTGGGCGTGCCCTGGCTGTCCCGTCAGTGTCCCTGGGAATGCCCTGCCTGTCCCCTAGGTGTCCCTGGGGGTCCCCTTGGTGTCCCTGGGGGTGCCCAGGGTGTTCCTTCGGTGTCCCTGGGGGTGCCCTGGCTGTCCCTGGGGTGCTCTGGATGTCCCCTTGGTGTCCCTGGGGGTGCCCTGGCTGTCCCTGGCGTGCCCTGGCTGTGCCCTAGGGGTCCCTGGGGGTGCCCTGGCTGTCCCTAGGGTGCCCTGGCTTTCACCTAGGTGTCCCTTGGGGTGCGCTGGTGTCCCTCGGGGTGCCCTGGCTGTCCCCTAGGTGTCCCTGGGGGTGCCCTGGCTGTCCCTGGAGTGCCCTGGCTGTCCCCTAGGTGTCCCTGGGGGTACCCTGGCTGTCCCCTAGGTGTCCCTGGGGGTGCCCTGGCTGTCCCCTAGGTGTCCCTGGGGGTGCCCTGCCTCTCCCCTAGGTGTCCGTGGGGGTGCCCTGGCTGCCCCCTAGGTGTCCCTGGGGGTGCCCTGGGTGTCCCTGGGAGTGCCCTGGCTCTCCCCTAGGTGTCCCTGGGGGTGCCCTGGGTGTCCCTGGGGGTGCCCTCGCTGTCCCTGGGGTGCCCTGGCTGTCCCCTAGGTGGCCCTGGGGGTGCCCTGGGTGTCCCTGGGGGTGCCCTGGAGGTCCCCTAGGTGTCCTTGGGGGTGCCCTGGCTGACCCTGGGGCGCCCTGGCTGTCCCGAAGGTGTCCCTGGGGTGCCCTGGCTGTCCCCTAGGTGTCCCTGGGGGTGCCCTGGCTGTCCCTAGGGTGCCCTGGCTGTCCCCTAGGTGTCCCTGGGTGTGCCCTGGGTGTCCCTGGGCGTGCACAGGGTGTCCCTGGGGTTCCCTGGCTGTCCCCTAGGTGTCCCGGGATGGGCCCTGGCTGTCCCCTAGGTGTCCCTGGGAATGTACAGGGTGTCCCTGGGGTTCCCTGGCTGTCCCCTAGGTGTCTCTGGGGGGGCCCTGGTGTCCCTGGGTTGCCCTGGCTGTCCCCTAGGTGTCCTTGCCTGGCTCGTATCCTCGACTCCGCCTCCGGCGCCATGGTGACTCCCCTCCCAGTCTGGACCATTGTGGCCTCACCCCCTCCCCTGGGGCCATCCGACCCATCCCAGTATAGACCAGTAAGGCACCGAGTGGCCACCATGGACCCCCACACGCCTGCCAGTTCATCCCAGTTCATCCCAGTCCACTCTTTGTCCATCCCAGGTTTCTCTGGTCACCCTCCCAGTGCTCTCAGTCCATCCCAGTCCCGCAGGTGTTGGTGCTTGGGGCTTGATGAGCTGGTGCCTGTCCGCAACGTGGAGCGGCTCAAACGGGACCTCAGGGTGAGGGGGGCGCGGATTTGGGGGGATCCTGGGGGTCCTGAGTTGTCGTGGAGGGGGTTTTTGGGTTGTGGGGGGTCTGGGGGGCGTCCTGGGGGCTGCTTTGGGTGCTTTGGGGGGTATTCGGGAGGCTTGGGCAGCCCATTTGAGGCATCAAAGAACCTGAGGAGGGTTTTGATAGCTCCTGGAGGTGGAGGCGGCCGTGGGGGTGAGCTGGCTGTCCCAGGGGGTTCCTGGCTGTCCCTCGATGTCCCTGGGGTGCCCTGGCTGTCACTTAGGTGTCCCTCGGGGTGCCCTGGCTGTCCCTAGGGTGCCCTGGCTGTCCCCTAGGTGTCCCTGGGGTGCCCTGACTGTCCCTAGGTGTCCCTGGGGGTACCCTGGCTGTCCCTGGAGGTGCCCTGCCTGTCCCCTAGGTGTCCCTGGGGGTGTCCTGCCTTGCCCTAGCTGTCCCTGGGGGTGCCCTGGCTGTCCCCTCCGTGTCCCTGGGGGTGCCCTGGGTGTCCCTGGGGTGCCCTGGCTGACCCCAAGGTGTCCCTTGGGGTGCCCAGAGTGTCCCTAGGAGGTCCCTGGCTGTCCCCTAGGGGTCTCTGGGGGTGCCCTGGCTGTCCCGTCAGTGTCCCTGGGGGTGCCCTGCCTTTCCCTTAGGTGTCCCTGGGTGTGCCCTGGCTGTCCCTAGGGTGCCCTGGCTGTGCCCTCCGTGTCTCTGGGGGTGCCCTGGCTGTCCCTAGGGTGCCATGGCAGTCCCTAGGGTGCCCTGGCTGTCCCCTCAGTGTCCCTGGGGGTGCCCTGGGTGTCCCTGGGTAGCCCTGGCTGTCCCCTAGGTGTCCCTGGGGGGGCCCTGGCTGTCCCCTAGGTGTCCCTGGGGGGGCCCTGGGTGTCCCTGGGGTGCCCGGGAGGTCCCCTACGTGTCCCTGGGGTACCCTGGGTGTCCCTGGGCTGCCCTGGGCTGCCCTGGCTGTCCTTGGGGTGCCCTGGCTGTCCTTGGTGTCCCAGAGGGTGCCCTGGCTGTCCCGTAGGTGTCCCTGGGCTGCCCTGGCTGTCCCTAGGGTGCCCTGGCTGTGCCCTAGGTGTCCCTGGGGTGCCATGGCTGTCCCCTCAGTGTCCCTGGGGGTGCCCTGGCTCTCCCCTAGGGGTCCCTGAGGGTGCCCTGGGTGTCCCTGGCGTGCCCTGGCTGTCTCCTAGGTGTCCCTGGGGGTGCCCTGGCTGTCCCCTAGGCGTCCCTGGGGGTACCCTGGCTGTCCCCTAGGTGTCCCTGGGGGGGCCCTGGATGTCCCCTAGGCGTCCCTGGGGGTGCCCTGGCTGTCCCTTGGGTGCCCTGGCTGTCCCCTAGGTGTCCCTGGGGGTGCCCTGGCTGTCCCTGGGGTGCCCTGGCTGTCCCCTAGATGTCTCTGCAGGTCGCCTAGGTGTCCCTGGGGGTGCCCTCGCTGTCCCTGGGGTGCCCTGGCTGTCCCCTAGGTGTCCCTGGTGGTGCCCTGGTGTCCCTCGGGGTGCCCTGGCTGTCCCCTAGGTGTCCCTGGGGGTGCCGTTGTTGTGCCTGGGGTGCTCTGTCTGTCCTCTAGGTGTCCCTGGGGTTGCCCTGGGTGTCCCTGGGGTGCTCTGGATGTCCCCTTGGTGTCCCTGGGGGTGCCCTGGCTGTCCCCTTGGTGTCCGTAGGGTGCCCTGTCTGTGCCCTTGGTGTCCCTTGGGGTGCCCTGGCTGTCCCCTTGGTGTCCCTAGGGTGCCCTGTCTGTGACCTTGGTGTGCCTGGGGTTCCCTGGCTGTCCCTAGGGTGCCCTGGCTGTGCCCTTGGTGTCCCTGGGGGTGCCCTGGCTGTCCCTAGGGTGCCCTGGCTGTCCCCTAGGTGTCCCTGGGGGTGCCATGGCTGTCCTCTCGTTGTCCCTGGGGGTACCCTGCGTGTCCCCTAGGTGTCCTTGGGGGTGCCCTGGCTGTCCCCTACGTGTCCCTGGGGTGCCCTGGCTGTCCCCTAGGTGTCCCTGAGGGGTGCCCTGGGTGTCCCTGGGGGTGCCCAGGCTGTTCCGCTAGGTGTCCCTGTGAGTGCCCTGGCTGTCCTTGCGGTGCTCTGGCTGTCCCCTTGGTGTCCCTGGGGGTGCCCTGGGTGTCCCTGGGGTGCCCTGGGGGTTCCCTGCCCGTCCTCTTGGTGTCCCTGGGGGTGCCCTGGGTGTCCCTTGGGGTGCCCTGGCTGTCCCCTTGGTGTCCCTAGGGTGCCCTGTCTGTGACCTTGGTGTGCCTGGGGTTCCCTGGCTGTCCCTAGGGTGACCTGGCTGTGCCCTTGGTGTCCCTGGGGATGCCCTGGCTGTCCCTAGGGTGCCCTGGCTGTCCCCTAGGTGTCCCTGGGGGTGCCATGGCTGTCCCCTCGTTGTCCCTGGGGGTACCCTGCGTGTCCCCTAGGTGTCCTTGGGGGTGCCCTGGCTGTCCCCTACGTGTCCCTGGGGTGCCCTGGCTGTCCCCTAGGTGTCCCTGAGGGGTGCCCTGGGTGTCCCTGGGGGTGCCCAGGCTGTCCCCTAGGTGTCCCTGTGAGTGCCCTGGCTGTCCTTGCGGTGCTCTGGCTGTCCCCTTGGTGTCCCTGGGGGTGCCCTGGGTGTCCCTGGGGTGCCCTGGGGGTTCCCTGCCTGTCCTCTTGGTTTCCCTGGGGGTGCCCTGGGTATCCCTGGGGGTGCCCTGGCTGTCCCCTAGGTGTCCCTGGGGGTTCCCTGCCTGTCCTCTAGGTGTCCCTGGGGGTTCCCTGGGTGTCCCTGGAGTGCCCTGGCTGTCACCTAAATGTCCCTGGGGGTGCCCTGGGTGTCCCTGGAGTGCCCTAGGTGTCCCCTAAATGTCCCTGGGCGTGCCCTGGCTGTCCCCTAGGTGTCCCTTGGGGTGTCCTGCCTTCCCCTAGGTGTCCCTGGGGGTGCCCTGGCTTTCCCCTCGGTGTCCCTGGGGGTGCCCTGTCTGTCCCCTTGGTGTCCCAGGGGGTGCCCTGGGTGTCCCTGGCGTACCCTGGCTGTCCCCTAGGTGTCCCTGGGGGTGCCCTGGCTGTCCCCTTGGTGTCCCTGGGGTGCCCTGGCTGTCCCCTGGGTGTCCCTGGGAGAGCCCTGGGTGTCCCTGGGGTGCCTTGGGGGTGCCCTGCCTGTCCCCTAGGTGTCCCTGGGGGTGCCATGCCTGTCCCCTAGGTGTCCCTGGGTGTGCCCTGGCTGTCCCTAGGGTGCCCTGGCTGTCCCCTAGGTGTCCCTGGGGGTGACCTGCCTGTCCCCTAGGTGTCCCTGGGGGTGCCCTGGCTGTCCCCAGGGTGCCCTGGCTGTGCCCTAGGTGTCCCTGGGGGTGCCCCGGGTGTGCCTGGGGTGCCCTGGCTGTCCCCTAGGTGTCCCTGGGGGTGACCTGGGTGTCCCTGGGGATGCCCTGGCTGTCCCCTAGGTGTCCTTGCCTGGCTCGTATCCTCGACTCCGCCTCCGGCGCCATGGTGACTCCCCTCCCAGTCTGGACCATTGTGGCCTCACCCCCTCCCCTGGGGCCATCCGACCCATCCCAGTATAGACCAGTAAGGCACCGAGTGGCCACCATGGACCCCCACACGCCTGCCAGTTCATCCCAGTTCATCCCAGTCCACTCTTTGTCCATCCCAGGTTTCTCTGGTCACCCTCCCAGTGCTCTCAGTCCATCCCAGTCCCGCAGGTGTTGGTGCTTGGGGCTTGATGAGCTGGTACCTGTCCGCAACGTGGAGCGGCTCAAACGGGACCTCAGGGTGAGGGGGGCGCGGATTTGGGGGGATCCTGGGGGTCCTGAGTTGTCGTGGAGGGGGTTTTTGGGTTGTGGGGGGTCCAGGGGGCGTCCTGGGGGCTGCTTTGGGTGCTTTGGGGGGTATTCGGGAGGTTTGGGCGGCCCATTTGAGGCATCAAAGAACCTGAGGAGGGTTTTGATAGCTCCTGGAGGTGGAGGCGGCCGTGGGGGTGAGCTGGCTGTCCCAGGGGGTTCCTGGCTGTCCCTCGATGTCCCTGGGGTGCCCAGGCTGTCACTTAGGTGTCCCTCGGGGTGCCCTGGCTGTCCCTAGGGTGCCCTGGCTGTCCCCTAGGTGTCCCTGGGGTGCCCTGACTGTCCCTAGGTGTCCCTGGGGGTACCCTGGCTGTCCCTGGAGGTGCCCTGCCTGTCCCCTAGGTGTCCCTGGGGGTGTCCTGGCTGTCCCTTGGGTGCCCTGGCTGTCCCCTAGGTGTCCCTGGGGGTGCCCTGGCTGTCTCTGGGGTGCCCTGGCTGTCCCCTAGATGTCTCTGCAGGTCGCCTAGGTGTCCCTGGGGGTGCCCTCGCTGTCCCTGGGGTGCCCTGGCTGTCCCCAGGGTGCCCTGGCTGTGCCCTAGGTGTCCCTGGGGGTGCCCTGGCTGTCCCCAGGGTGCCCTGGCTGTGCCCTCGGTGTCTCTGGGGGTGCCCTGGCTGTCCCCTCGGTGTCCCTGGGGGTGCCCTGGGTGTGCCTGGGGTGCCGTGGCTGTCCCCTAGGTGTCCCTGGGGGTGCCCTGGGTGTGCCTGGGGTGCCCTGGCTGTCCCCTAGGTGTCCCTGGGGGTGACCTGGGTGTCCCTGGGGATTCCCTGGCTGTCCCCTAGGTGTCCCTGGGGGTGCCCTGGCTGTCCCCTAGGTGTCCCTGGGGGTGCCCTGGGGGTCCCTGGAGTGCCCGGGCTGTCCCCTAAATGTCCCTGGGAGTGCCCTGGCTTTCCCCTCGGTGTCCCTGGGGGTGCCCTGCCTGTCCCCTAGGTGTCCCTTGGGGTGACCTGGCTGTCTTTACGGTGCCCTGGCTGTCCCCTAGGTGTCCCTGGGTGTGCCCTGCCTGTCCCCTAGGTGTCGTTCGGGGTGCCCTGGGTGTCCCTGGGGGTGCCCTGCCTGTCCCCTAGGTGTCCCTGGGGGTGCCCTGGGTGTCCCTGGGGTGCCCTGGCTGTCCCCTTGGTGTCCCTGTGGGTGCCCTGGGTGTCCCTGGGGTGCCCTGGCTGTCTTCAAGGTGTCCCTGTGGGTGCCCACAGTGTCCCTGGGAGTGCCCTGGCTGTCCCCTAGGGGTCTCTGGGGGTGCCCTGGCTGTCCCGTCAGTGTCCCTGGGGGTGCTCGGCCTGTCCCCTAGGTGTCCCTGGGGGTGTCCTGCCTTGCCCTAGGTGTCCCTGGGGGTGCCCTGGCTGTCCCCTCCGTGTCCCTAGGGGTGCCCTGCGTGTCCCTGGGGGGGCCCTGGGTGTCCCTGGGGTGCCCTGGCTGTCTTCAAGGTGTCCCTGTGGGTGCCCACAGTGTCCCTGGGAGTGCCCTGCCTGTCCCCTAGGTGTCCCTGGGGTGCCCTGGCTGTCCTTGGTGTCCCAGAGAGTGCCCTGGCTGTCCCGTAGGTGTCCCTGGGCTGCCCTGGCTGTCCCTAGGGTGCCCTGGCTGTCCCCCAAGTGTCCCTGGGAGTGCCCTGGCTCTCCCCTAGGGGTCCCTGAGGGTGCCCTGGGTGTCCCTGGCGTGCCCTGGCTGTCCCCTAGGTGTCCCTGGGGGTGCCCTGGGTGTCCCTGGGGTGCCCTGGCTGTCCCCTAGGCGTCCCTGGGGGTGCCCTGGGTGTCCCTGGAGTGCCCTCGCTGTCCCCTAAATGTCCCTGGGGGTGCCCTGGCTGTCCCCTAGGTGTCCCTGGGGGTGTCCTGCCTTCCCCTAGGTGTCCCTGGGGGTGCCGTGGCTTTCCCCTCGGTGTCCCTGGGGGTGCCCTGCCTGTCCCCTAGGTGTCCCTGGGGGTGCCCTGGCTGTCTTTAGGGTTCCCTGCCTGTCCCCTAGGTGTCCCTGGGGGTGCCCTGGGTTTCCCTGGAGTGCCCTGGCTGTCCCCTAGTTGTCCCTGGGGGAACCCTGGCTGTCCCCTAGGTGTCCCTGGGGGTGCCCTGGGTGTCCCTGGGGATGCCCTGGCTGTCCCCTAGGTGTCCCTGGGGGTGCGCTGGGTGTCCCTAGGGTGCCCTGGCTGTGCCCTTGGTGTCCCTGGGGGTGCTCTGGCTGTCCCTCGGGTGCCCTGGCTGTCGCCTAGGTGTCCCTGGGGGTGCCCTGGTGTCCCTCGGGGTGCCCTGGGTGTCCCCTAGGTGTCCCTAGGGGTGCCCTGGCTGTCTCTGGAGTGCCCTGGCTGTCCCCAAGGTGTCCCTGGGGGTGCCCTGGCTGTCCCTGGAGTGCCCTGGCTGTCCTCTTGGTGTCCCTGGGGGTGCCCTGGCTGTCCCCTAGGTGTCCCTGGGGGTGCCCTGGCTGTCCCCTAGGTGTCCCTGGGGGTGCCCTGCCTCTCCCCTAGGTGTCCCTGGGGGTGCCCTGGCTGTCCCCTAGGTGTCCCTGGGGGTGCCCTGGGTGTCTTTGGGGGTGCCCTGTCTGTCCCCTAGGTGTCCCTGGGGGTGCCCTGGGTGTCCCTGGGGGTGCCCTGGAGGTCCCCTAGGTGTCCTTGGGGGTGCCCTGGCTGTCCCTGGGGTGCCCTGGCTGTCCCCAAGGTGTCCCTGGGGGTGCCCTGCCTGTTCTCTCGGTGTCCCTGGGGTTCCCTGGCTGTCCCCTAGGTGTCCCTGGGGGTGCACAGGGTGTCCCTGGGGTTCCCTGGCTGTTCCCTAGGTGTCTTTGGGGGGGCCCTGGTGTCCCTGGGTTGCCCTGGCTGTCCCCTAGGTGTCCTTGCCTGGCTCGTATCCTCGACTCCGCCTCCGGCGCCATGGTGACTCCCCTCCCAGTCTGGACCATTGTGGCCTCACCCCCTCCCCTGGGGCCATCCGACCCATCCCAGTATAGACCAGTAAGGCATCGAGTGGCCACCATGGACCCCCACACGCCTGCCCGTTCATCCCAGTTCATCCCAGTCCACTCTTTGTCCATCCCAGGTTTCTCTGGTCACCCTCCCAGTGCTCTCAGTCCATCCCAGTCCCGCAGGTGTTGGTGCTTGGGGCTTGATGAGCTGGTGCCTGTCCGCAACTGTGGAGCGGCTCAAACGGGACCTCAGGGTGAGGGGGGCGCGGATTTGGGGGGATCCTGGGGGTCCTGAGTTGTCGTGGAGGGGGTTTTTGGGTTGTGGGGGGTCTGGGGGGCGTCCTGGGGGCTGCTTTGGGTGCTTTGGGGGGTATTCGGGAGGTTTGGGCGGCCCATTTGAGGCATCAAAGAACCTGAGGAGGGTTTTGATAGCTCCTGGAGGTGTAGGCGGCCGTGGGGGTGAGCTGGCTGTCCCAGGGGGTCCCTGGCTGTCCCTCGATGTCCCTGGGGTGCCCTGGCTGTCACTTAGGTGTCCCTCGGGGTGCCCTGGCTGTCCCTAGGGTGCCCTGGCTGTCCCCTAGGTGTCCCTGGGGTGCCCTGACTGTCCCTAGGTGTCCCTGGGGGTACCCTGGCTGTCCCTGGAGGTGCCCTGCCTGTCCCCTAGGTGTCCCTGGGGGTGTCCTGCCTTGCCCTAGGTGTCCCTGGGGGTGCCCTGGCTGTCCTCTCCGTGTCCCTGGGGGTGCCCTGGGTGTCCCTGGGGTGCCCTGGCTGACCCCAAGGTGTCCCTTGGGGTGCCCAGAGTGCCCTTAGGAGGTCCCTGGCTGTCCCCTAGGGGTCTCTGGGGGTGCCCTGGCTGTCCCGTCAGTGTCCCTGGGGGTGCCCTGCCTGTCCCTTAGGTGTCCCTAGGTGTGCCCTGACTGTCCCTAGGGTGCCCTGGCTGTGCCCTCGGTGTCTCTGGGGGTGCCCTGGCTGTCCCTAGGGTGCCATGGCTGTCCCTAGGGTGCCCTGGCTATCCTTTCGGTATCCCTGGGGGTGCCCTGGGTGTCCCTGGGTAGACCTGGCTGTCCCCTAGGTGTCCCTGGGGGGGCCCTGGCTGTCCCCTAGTTGTCCCATGGGGGGCCCTGGCTGTCCCCTAGGTGTCCCTGGGGGTGCCCTGCCTGTCCCCTAGGTGTTCCTGGGGATGCCCTGGCTGTCCCCTAGGTGTCCCTGTGGGTGCGCTGGGTGTCCCTAGGGTGCCCTGGCTAACCCCTAGGTGTCCCTGGGGGTGCCCTGGTGTCCCTCGGGGTGCCCTGGGTGTCCCCTAGGTGTCCCTGGGGGTGCCCTGGCTGTCCCCTAGGCGTCACTGGGGGTGCCCTGGCTGTCCTCTAGGTGTCCCTGGGGGTGCCCTGGGTGTCCCTGGGGGTGCCCTGGCGGTCCCTAGGGTGCCCTGGCTGTCCCCTAGGTGTCCCTGGGGGTGCCCTGGATGTCCCTGAGGTGCCCTGGTTGTCTTCAAGGTGTCCATGTGGGTGCCCAGAGTGTCCCTGGGAGTGCCCTGGCTGTCCCCTAGGGGTCTCTGGGGGTGCCCTGGCTGTCCCGTCAGTGTCCCTGGGGGTGCCCTGCCTGTCCCCTAGGTGTCCCTAGGGGTGCTCGGCCTGTCCCCTAGGTGTCCCTGGGGGTGCCCTGGGTGTCCCTGGAGTGCCCTGGCTGTCCCCTAAATGTCCCTGGGGGTGCCCTGGCTGTCCCCTAGGTGTCCCTGGGGGTGCCCTGCCTGTCCCCTAGGTGTCCCTGGGCGTGCCCTGGCTGTCTTTAGGGTGCCCTGGCTGTCCCCTAGTTGTCCCTGGGGGGGCCCTGGCTGTCCCCTAGGTGTCTCTGGGGGTGCCCTGCCTGTCCCCTAGGTGTCCCTGGGGGTGCCCTGGCTGTCCTCTAGGTGTCCCTGGGGGTGCCCTGGGTGTCCCTGGGGATGCCCTGGCTGTCCCCTAGGTGTCCCTGGCGTTGCCCTGGCTGTCCCTAGGGTGCCCTGGCTGTGCCCTTGGTGTCCCTAGGGGTGCTCTGGCTGTCCTTCGGGTGCCCTGGCTGTCCCCTAGGTGTCCCTGGGGGTGCCCTGGCTGTCTCTGGAGTGCCCTGGCTTTCCCCTCCGTGTCCCTGGGGGTGCCCTGCGTGTCCCTGGGGTGCCCTGGCTGACCCCAAGGTGTCCCTTGGGGTGCCCAGAGTGTCCCTAGGAGGTCCCTGGCTGTCCCCTAGGGGTCTCTGGGGGTGCCCTGGCTGTCCCGTCAGTGTCCCTGGGGGTGCCCTGCCTGTCCCTTAGGTGTCCCTAGGTGTGCCCTGGCTGTCCCTAGGGTGCCCTGGCTGTGCCCTCGGTGTCTCTGGGGGTGCCCTGGCTGTCACTTAGGTGTCCCTCGGGGTGCCCTGGCTGTCCCTAGGGTGCCCTGGCTGTCCCCTAGGTGTCCCTGGGGTGCCCTGACTGTCCCTAGGTGTCCCTGGGGGTACCCTGGCTGTCCCTGGAGGTGCCCTGCCTGTCCCCTAGGTGTCCCTGGGGGTGTCCTGCCTTGCCCTAGGTGTCCCTGGGGGTGCCCTGGCTGTCCCCTCCGTGTCCCTGGGGGTGCCCTGGGTGTACCTCGGGTGCCCTGGCTGACCCCAAGGTGTCCCTTGGGGTGCCCAGAGTGTCCCTAGGAGGTCCCTGGCTGTCCCCTAGGGGTCTCTGGGTGTGCCCTGGCTGTCCCGTCAGTGTCCCTGGGGGTGCCCTGCCTGTCCCTTAGGTGTCCCTAGGTGTGCCCTGGCTGTCCCTAGGGTGCCCTGGCTGTGCTCTCGGTGTCTCTGGGGGTGCCCTGGCTGTCCCTAGGGTGCAATGGCTGTCCCTAGGGTGCCCTGGCTGTCCCCTCGGTGTCCCTGGGGGTGCCCTGGGTGTCCCTGGGTAGCCCTGGCTGTCCCCTAGGTGTCCCTGGGGGGGCCCTGGCTGTCCCCTAGGTGTCCCTGGGGGGGCCCTGGGTGTCCCTGGGGTGCCCGGGAGGTCCCCTACGTGTCCCTGGGGTACCCTGGGTGTCCCTGGGCTGCCCTGGGGTGCCCTGCCTGTCCCCTAGGTGTCCCTGGGCTGCCCTGGCTGTCCTTGGGGTGCCCTGGCTGTCCTTGGTGTCCCAGAGAGTGCCCTGACTGTCCCGTAGGTGTCCCTGGGCTGCCCTGGCTGTCTCTAGGGTGCCCTGGCTGTGCCCTAGGTGTCCCTGGGGTGCCATGGCTGTCCCCTCAGTGTCCCTGGGGGTGCCCTGGCTCTCCCCTAGGGGTCCCTGAGGGTGCCCTGGGTGTCCCTGGCATGCCCTGGCTGTCTCCTAGGTGTCCCTGGGGGTGCCCTGGGTGTCCCTGGGGTGCCCTGGCTGTCCCCTAGGTGTCCCTGGGGGGGCCCTGGCTGTCCCCTAGGGGTCTCTGGGGGTGCTCTGGCTTTCCCGTCAGTGTCCCTGGGGGTGCCCTGCCTGTCCCCTACGTGTCCCTGGGGGTGCCCGGCCTGTCCCCTAGGTGTCCCTGGGGGTGCCCTGGGTGTCCCTGGAGTGCCCTCGCTGTCCCCTAAATGTCCCTGGGGGTGCCCTGGCTGTCCCCTAGTTGTCCCTGGGGGTGTCCTGCCTTCCCCTAGGTGTCCCTGGGGGTGCCCTGGCTTTCCCCTCGGTGTCCCTGGGGGTGCCCTGCCTGTCCCCTAGGTGTCCCTGGGGGTGCCCTGGCTGTCTTTAGGGTGCCCTGGCTGTCCCCTAGGTGTCCCTGGGGGTGCCCTGGGTTTCCCTGGAGTGCCCTGGCTGTCCCCTAGTTGTCCCTGGGGGGGCCCTGGCTGTCCCCTAGGTGTCCCTGGGGGTGCCCTGCCTGTCCCCTAGGTGTCCCTGGGGATGCCCTGGCTGTCCTCTAGGTGTCCCTGGGGGTGCCCTGGGTGTCCCTGGGGATGCCCTGGCTGTCCCCTAGGTGTCCCTGGGGGTGCGCTGGGTGTCCCTCGGGTGCCCTGGCTGTCGCCTAGGTGTCCCTGGGGGTGCCCTGGTGTCCCTCGGGGTGCCCTGGGTGTCCCCTAGGTGTCTCTGGGGGTGCCCTGGCTGTCCCCTAGGTGTCACTGGGGGTGCCCTGGCTGTCCTCTAGGTGTCCCTGGGGGTGCCCTGCGTGTCCCTGGGGTGCCCTGGCTGTCCCCTAGGTGTCCCTGGGGGTGCCCTGGCTGTCCCCTTCGTGTCCCTGGGAGTGCCCTGGGTGTCCCTGTGGGTGCCCTTGCGGTCCCTAGAGTGCCCTGGCTGTCCCCTAGGTGTCCCTGGGGTTGCCCTGGATGTCCCTGAGGTGCCCTGGCTGTCTTCAAGGTGTCCCTGTGGGTGCCCAGATTGTCCCTGGGAGTGCCCTGGCTGTCTCCTAGGGGTCTCTGGGGGTGCCCTGGCTGTCCCGTCAGTGTCCCTGGGGGTGCTCGGCCTGTCCCCTAGGTGTCCCTGGGGGTGTCCTGCCTTGCCCTAGGTGTCCCTGGGGGTGCCCTGGCTGTCCCCTCCGTGTCCCTGGGGGTGCCCTGCGTGTCCCTGGGGTGCCCTGGCTGACCCCAAAGTGTCCCTTGGGGTGCCCAGAGTGTCCCTAGGAGGTCCCTGGCTGTCCCCTAGGGGTCTCTGGGGGTGCCCTGGCTGTCCCGTCAGTGTCCCTGGGGGTGCCCTGCCTGTCCCTTAGGTGTCCCTAGGTGTGCCCTGGCTGTCCCTAGGGTGCCCTGGCTGTGCCCTCGGTTTCTCTGGGGGTGCCCTGGCCGTCACTTAGGTGTCCCTCGGGGTGCCCTGGCTGTCCCTAGGGTGCCCTGGCTGTCCCCTAGGTGTCCCTGGGGTGCCCTGACTGTCCCTAGGTGTCCCTGGGGGTACCCTGGCTGTCCCTGGAGGTGCCCTGCCTGTCCCCTAGGTGTCGCTGGGGGTGTCCTGCCTTGCCCTTGGTGTCCCTGGGGGTGCCCTGGCTGTCCCCTCCGTGTCCCTGGGGGTGCCCTGGGTGTACCTGGGGTGCCCTGGCTGACCCCAAGGTGTCCCTTGGGGTGCCCAGAGTGTCCCTAGGAGGTCCCTGGCTGTCCCCTAGGGGTCTCTGGGGGTGCCCTGGCTGTCCCGTCAGTGTCCCTGGGGGTGCCCTACCTGTCCCTTAGGTGTCCCTAGGTGTGCCCTGGCTGTCCCTAGGGTGCCCTGGCTGTGCCCTCGGTGTCCCTGGGGGTGCCCTGGGTGTCCCTGGGTAGCCCTGGCTGTCCACTAGGTGTCCCTGGGGGGGCCCTGGCTGTCCCCTAGGTGTCCCTGGGGGGGCCCTGGGTGTCCCTGGGGTGCCCGGGAGGTCCCCTACGTGTCCCTGGGGTACCCTGGCTGTCCCTGGGCTGCCCTGGGGTGCCCTGGCTGTCCCCTAGGTGTCCCTGGGGTTGCCCTGCCTGTCTTCTAGGTGTCCCTGGGGTTGCCCTGGCTGTCTTCTAGGTGTCCCTGGGGGTGCCCTGGCTGTCCCCTAGGTGTCCCTGGGGGTGCCCTGGCTGTCCCTAGGGTGCACTGGCTGTGCCTTCTGTGTCTCTGGGGGTGCCCTAGGTGTCCCATGGGGTGACATCGGTGTCCCTGGGGGTGCCCTGGCTGTCCCCTAGGTGTCCCTGGGGGGGCCCTGGCTGTCCCTGGGGTGCCCTGGCTGTCCCCTAGGTGGCCCTGGGGGTGCCCTGGGTGTCCCTGGGGGTGCCCTGGAGGTCCCCAAAGTGTCCCTGTGGGTGCCCAGAGTGTCCCTGGGAGTGCCCTGGCTGTCCCCTAGGGGTCTCTGGGCGTGCCCTGGCTGTCCCGTCAGTGTCCCTGGGAATGCCCTGCCTGTCCCCTAGGTGTCCCTGGGGGTGCCCTGGCTGTCCCATAGGTGTCCCTGGGGGTGCCCTGGCTGTCCCCTAGGTGTCCCTGGGGGTGCCCTGCCTCTCCCCTAGGTGTCCCTGGGGGTGCCCTGGCTGTCCCCTAGGTGTCCCTGGGGGTGCCCTGGGTGTCCCTGGGGGTGCCCTGGCTGTCCCCTAGGTGTCCCTGGGGGGGCCCTGGCTGTCCCCTAGGTGTCCCTGGGGGTGCCCTGGCTGTCCCCTACGTGTCCGTGGAGCTGCCCTGGGTGTCCCTGGGGTGCCCTTGGGGTGCCCTTGCTGACCCTGCAGTGCCCTGGCTGTCCCCTAGGTGTCCCTGGGGGGTCCCCTGGCTGTCCCCTAGGTGTCCCTGGGGGTTCCCTGGCTGTCCCTAGGGTGCCCTGGGGGTGCCCTGGCTGTCCCTGGAGTGCCCTGGCTGTCCCCTCGGTGTCCCTGGGGGTGCCCTGACTGTCCTTGGGGTGCCCAGGGGGTGCCCTGGCTGTCCCCAAGGTGTCCCTCGGGTTGCCTTTCCTGTCACCTAGGTGTCCCTGGGGTGCCCTGGCTGTCCCCTCGGTTTCCCTGGGGGTGCCCAGGGTGTCCCTTGGAGTGCCGTGGCTGTCCCCTGGGTGTTCCTGGGGGTGCCCTGGGTGTCCCTGGGGTGCCCTGGCTGTCCCCTTGGTGTCCCTGGGGGTGCCCTGCCTGTCCCTAGGGTGCCCTGGCTGTCCCCTAGGTGTCCCTGGGGGTGCCCAGGGTGTCTCTGGGGTGCCCTGGCTGTCCCCTACGTGTCCCTGGGGGGCCCAGTGTGTCCCTGGGGTTCCTTGGCTGTCCCCTAGGTGTCCCTGGGGGTGCCCTGGCTGTCCCCTAGGTGTCCCTGTGGGTGCCCTGGCTGTCCTGGGGGTGCTCTGGCTGTCCCCTTGGTGTCCCTGGGGGTGCCCTGACTGTCCTTAGGGTGCTCTGGCTGTCCCCTAGCTGTCCCTGGGGGTGCCCTGGGTGTCCCTGGGGTGCCCTGGGGGCGCCCTGCCTATCCTCTAGTTGTCCCTGGGGGTGCCCTGGCTGTCCCCTTGATGTCCCTGGGGGTGCCCTGGGTGTCCCTGGGGTGCCCTGGTTGTCCCCTAGGGGTCTCTGGGGGTGCCCTGGCTGTCCCGTCAGTGTCCCTGGGGGTGCCCTGCCTGTCCCCTAGGTGTCCCTGGGGGTTCCCTGCCTGTCCCCTAGGTGTCCCTGGGCGTGCCCTGGGTGTCCCTGGAGTGCCCTGGCTGTCCCCTAAATGTCCCTGGGGGTGCCCTGCCTGTCCCCTAGATGTCCCTGGGGGTGCCCTGGGTGTCCCTGTGGGGGCCCTGGCTGTCCCTGGTGTGCCCTGGCTGTCCCCTTGGTGTCCCTGGGGGGGCCCTGGCTGTCCCCTAGGTGTCCCTGGGGGTGCCCTTCCTGTCCTCTAGGTGTCCCTGGGGGTTCCCTGGCTGTCCCTCGGGTTCCCTGGCTGTCCCCTAGGGGTCCCTGGGGGTGGCTAGGGTGTCCCTGGGGGTGCCCTGGCTGTCCCCTAGGTGTCCCTGGGGGTGCCCTGGCTGTCCTTGGGGTGCTCTGGCTGTCCCCTTGGTGTCCCTGGGGGTGCCCTGGCTGTCCCCTAGATGTCCCTGGAGGTCGCCTAGGTGTCCCTGGGGGTGCCCTCGCTGTCCCTGGATCGCCCTGGCTGTCCCCTAGCTGTCCCTGGTGGTGCCCTGGTGTCCCTCGGGGTGCCCTGGCTGTCCCCTAGGTGTCCCTGGGGGTGCCGTTGGTGTGCCTGGGGTGCTCTGTCTGTCCTCTAGGTGTCCCTGGGGTTGCCCTGGGTGTCCCTGGGGTGCTCTGGATGTCCCCTTGGTGTCCCTGGGGGTGCCCTGGCTGTCCCGTAGGTGTCCCTGGGGGTGCCCTGGCTGTCCCCTAGGTGTCCCTGGGGTTGCCCTGCCTGTCTTCTAGGTGTCCCTGGGGTTGCCCTGGCTGTCTTCTAGGTGTCCCTGGGGGTGCCCTGGCTGTCCCCTAGGTGTCCCTGGGGGTGCCCTGGCTGTCCCTAGGGTGCACTGGCTGTGCCTTCGGTGTCTCTGGGGGTGCCCTAGGTGTCCCATGGGGTGACATCGGTGTCCCTGGGGGTGCCCTGGCTGTCCCCTAGGTGTCCCTGGGGGGGCCCTGGCTGTCCCTGGGGTGCCCTGGCTGTCCCCTAGGTGGCCCTGGGGGTGCCCTGGGTGTCCCTGGGGGTGCCCTGGAGGTCCCCAAAGTGTCCCTGTGGGTGCCCAGAGTGTCCCTGGGAGTGCCCTGGCTGTCCTCTAGGGGTCTCTGGGCGTGCCCTGGCTGTCCCGTCAGTGTCCCTGGGAATGCCCTGCCTGTCCCCTAGGTGTCCCTGGGGGTGCCCTGGCTGTCCCATAGGTGTCCCTGGGGGTGCCCTGGCTGTCCCCTAGGTGTCCCTGGGGGTGCCCTGCCTCTCCCCTAGGTGTCCCTGGGGGTGCCCTGGCTGTCCCCTAGGTGTCCCTGGGGGTGCCCTGGGTGTCCCTGGGGGTGCCCTGGCTGTCCCCTAGGTGTCCCTGGGGGGGCCCTGGCTGTCCCCTAGGTGTCCCTGGGGGTGCCCTGGCTGTCCCCTACGTGTCCGTGGAGCTGCCCTGGGTGTCCCTGGGGTGCCCTGGGGGTGCCCTTGCTGACCCTGCAGTGCCCTGGCTGTCCCCTAGGTGTCCCTGGGGGGTCCCCTGGCTGTCCCCTAGGTGTCCCTGGGGGTTCCCTGGCTGTCCCTAGGGTGCCCTGCGGGTGCCCTGGCTGTCCCTGGAGTGCCCTGGCTGTCCCCTCGGTGTCCCTGGGGGTGCCCTGACTGTCCTTGGGGTGCCCAGGGGGTGCCCTGGCTGTCCCCAAGGTGTCCCTCGGGTTGCCTTCCCTGTCACCTAGGTGTCCCTGGGGTGCCCTGGCTGTCCCCTCGGTTTCCCTGGGGGTGCCCAGGGTGTCCCTTGGAGTGCCGTGGCTGTCCCCTGGGTGTTCCTGGGGGTGCCCTGGGTGTCCCTGGGGTGCCCTGGCTGTCCCCTTGGTGTCCCTGGGGGTGCCCTGGCTGTCCCCTTCCTGTCTTGGGGGTGCCCTGGCTGTCCCTAGGGTGCCCTGGCTGTCCCCTAGGTGTCCCTGGGGGTGCCCAGGGTGTCTCTGGGGTGCCCTGGCTGTCCCCTACGTGTCCCTGGGGGGCCCAGTGTGTCCCTGGGGTTCCTTGGCTGTCCCCTAGGTGTCCCTGGGGGTGCCCTGGCTGTCCCCTAGGTGTCCCTGGGGGTGCCCTGGCTGTCCTGGGGGTGCTCTGGCTGTCCCCTTGGTGTCCCTGGGGGTGCCCTGACTGTCCTTAGGGTGCTCTGGCTGTCCCCTAGCTGTCCCTGGGGGTGCCCTGGGTGTCCCTGGGGTGCCCTGGGGGCGCCCTGCCTATCCTCTAGTTGTCCCTGGGGGTGCCCTGGCTGTCCCCTTGATGTCCCTGGGGGTGCCCTGGGTGTCCCTGGGGTGCCCTGGCTGTCCCCTAGGGGTCTCTGGGGGTGCCCTGGCTGTCCCGTCAGTGTCCCTGGGGGTGCCCTGCCTGTCCCCTAGGTGTCCCTGGGGGTTCCCTGCCTGTCCCCTAGGTGTCCCTGGGCGTGCCCTGGGTGTCCCTGGAGTGCCCTGGCTGTCCCCTAAATGTCCCTGGGGGTGCCCTGCCTGTCCCCTAGATGTCCCTGGGGGTGCCCTGGGTGTCCCTGTGGGGGCCCTGGCTGTCCCTGGTGTGCCCTGGCTGTCCCCTTGGTGTCCCTGGGGGGGCCCTGGCTGTCCCCTAGGTGTCCCTGGGGGTGCCCTTCCTGTCCTCTAGGTGTCCCTGGGGGTTCCCTGGCTGTCCCTCGGGTTCCCTGGCTGTCCCCTAGGGGTCCCTGGGGGTGCCCTGGGTGTCCCTGGGGGTGCCCTGGCTGTCCCCTAGGTGTCCCTGGGGGTGCCCTGGCTGTCCTTGGGGTGCTCTGGCTGTCCCCTTGGTGTCCCTGGGGGTGCCGTGGCTGTCCCCTAGATGTCCCTGGAGGTCGCCTAGGTGTCCCTGGGGGTGCCCTCGCTGTCCCTGGGGTGCCCTGGCTGTCCCCTAGGTGTCCCTGGTGGTGCCCTGGTGTCCCTCGGGGTGCCCTGGCTGTCCCCTAGGTGTCCCTGGGGGTGCCGTTGGTGTGCCTGGGGTGCTCTGTCTGTCCTCTAGGTGTCCCTGGGGTTGCCCTGGGTGTCCCTGGGGTGCTCTGGATGTCCCCTTGGTGTCCCTGGGGGTGCCCTGGCTGTCCCGTAGGTGTCCCTGGGGGTGCCCTGGCTGTCCCCTAGGTGTCCCTGGGGTTGCCCTGCCTGTCTTCTAGGTGTCCCTGGGGTTGCCCTGGCTGTCTTCTAGGTGTCCCTGGGGGTGCCCTGGCTGTCCCCTAGGTGTCCCTGGGGGTGCCCTGGCTGTCCCTAGGGTGCACTGGCTGTGCCTTCGGTGTCTCTGGGGGTGCCCTAGGTGTCCCATGGGGTGACATCGGTGTCCCTGGGGGTGCCCTGGCTGTCCCCTAGGTGTCCCTGGGGGGGCCCTGGCTGTCCCTGGGGTGCCCTGGCTGTCCCCTAGGTGGCCCTGGGGGTGCCCTGGGTGTCCCTGGGGGTGCCCTGGAGGTCCCCAAAGTGTCCCTGTGGGTGCCCAGAGTGTCCCTGGGAGTGCCCTGGCTGTCCCCTAGGGGTCTCTGGGCGTGCCCTGGCTGTCCCGTCAGTGTCCCTGGGAATGCCCTGCCTGTCCCCTAGGTGTCCCTGGGGGTGCCCTGGCTGTCCCATAGGTGTCCCTGGGGGTGCCCTGGCTGTCCCCTAGGTGTCCCTGGGGGTGCCCTGCCTCTCCCCTAGGTGTCCCTGGGGGTGCCCTGGCTGTCCCCTAGGTGTCCCTGGGGGTGCCCTGGGTGTCCCTGGGGGTGCCCTGGCTGTCCCCTAGGTGTCCCTGGGGGGGCCCTGGCTGTCCCCTAGGTGTCCCTGGGGGTGCCCTGGCTGTCCCCTACGTGTCCGTGGAGCTGCCCTGGGTGTCCCTGGGGTGCCCTTGGGGTGCCCTTGCTGACCCTGCAGTGCCCTGGCTGTCCCCTAGGTGTCCCTGGGGGGTCCCCTGGCTGTCCCCTAGGTGTCCCTGGGGGTTCCCTGGCTGTCCCTAGGGTGCCCTGGGGGTGCCCTGGCTGTCCCTGGAGTGCCCTGGCTGTCCCCTCGGTGTCCCTGGGGGTGCCCTGACTGTCCTTGGGGTGCCCAGGGGGTGCCCTGGCTGTCCCCAAGGTGTCCCTCGGGTTGCCTTTCCTGTCACCTAGGTGTCCCTGGGGTGCCCTGGCTGTCCCCTCGGTTTCCCTGGGGGTGCCCAGGGTGTCCCTTGGAGTGCCGTGGCTGTCCCCTGGGTGTTCCTGGGGGTGCCCTGGGTGTCCCTGGGGTGCCCTGGCTGTCCCCTTGGTGTCCCTGGGGGTGCCCTGCCTGTCCCTAGGGTGCCCTGGCTGTCCCCTAGGTGTCCCTGGGGGTGCCCAGGGTGTCTCTGGGGTGCCCTGGCTGTCCCCTACGTGTCCCTGGGGGGCCCAGTGTGTCCCTGGGGTTCCTTGGCTGTCCCCTAGGTGTCCCTGGGGGTGCCCTGGCTGTCCCCTAGGTGTCCCTGTGGGTGCCCTGGCTGTCCTGGGGGTGCTCTGGCTGTCCCCTTGGTGTCCCTGGGGGTGCCCTGACTGTCCTTAGGGTGCTCTGGCTGTCCCCTAGCTGTCCCTGGGGGTGCCCTGGGTGTCCCTGGGGTGCCCTGGGGGCGCCCTGCCTATCCTCTAGTTGTCCCTGGGGGTGCCCTGGCTGTCCCCTTGATGTCCCTGGGGGTGCCCTGGGTGTCCCTGGGGTGCCCTGGCTGTCCCCTAGGGGTCTCTGGGGGTGCCCTGGCTGTCCCGTCAGTGTCCCTGGGGGTGCCCTGCCTGTCCCCTAGTTGTCCCTGGGGGTTCCCTGCCTGTCCCCTAGGTGTCCCTGGGCGTGCCCTGGGTGTCCCTGGAGTGCCCTGGCTGTCCCCTAAATGTCCCTGGGGGTGCCCTGCCTGTCCCCTAGATGTCCCTGGGGGTGCCCTGGGTGTCCCTGTGGGGGCCCTGGCTGTCCCTGGTGTGCCCTGGCTGTCCCCTTGGTGTCCCTGGGGGGGCCCTGGCTGTCCCCTAGGTGTCCCTGGGGGTGCCCTTCCTGTCCTCTAGGTGTCCCTGGGGGTTCCCTGGCTGTCCCTCGGGTTCCCTGGCTGTCCCCTAGGGGTCCCTGGGGGTGGCTAGGGTGTCCCTGGGGGTGCCCTGGCTGTCCCCTAGGTGTCCCTGGGGGTGCCCTGGCTGTCCTTGGGGTGCTCTGGCTGTCCCCTTGGTGTCCCTGGGGGTGCCCTGGCTGTCCCCTAGATGTCCCTGGAGGTCGCCTAGGTGTCCCTGGGGGTGCCCTCGCTGTCCCTGGATCGCCCTGGCTGTCCCCTAGCTGTCCCTGGTGGTGCCCTGGTGTCCCTCGGGGTGCCCTGGCTGTCCCCTAGGTGTCCCTGGGGGTGCCGTTGGTGTGCCTGGGGTGCTCTGTCTGTCCTCTAGGTGTCCCTGGGGTTGCCCTGGGTGTCCCTGGGGTGCTCTGGATGTCCCCTTGGTGTCCCTGGGGGTGCCCTGGCTGTCCCGTAGGTGTCCCTGGGGGTGCCCTGGCTGTCCCCTAGGTGTCCCTGGGGTTGCCCTGCCTGTCTTCTAGGTGTCCCTGGGGTTGCCCTGGCTGTCTTCTAGGTGTCCCTGGGGGTGCCCTGGCTGTCCCCTAGGTGTCCCTGGGGGTGCCCTGGCTGTCCCTAGGGTGCACTGGCTGTGCCTTCGGTGTCTCTGGGGGTGCCCTAGGTGTCCCATGGGGTGACATCGGTGTCCCTGGGGGTGCCCTGGCTGTCCCCTAGGTGTCCCTGGGGGGGCCCTGGCTGTCCCTGGGGTGCCCTGGCTGTCCCCTAGGTGGCCCTGGGGGTGCCCTGGGTGTCCCTGGGGGTGCCCTGGAGGTCCCCAAAGTGTCCCTGTGGGTGCCCAGAGTGTCCCTGGGAGTGCCCTGGCTGTCCCCTAGGGGTCTCTGGGCGTGCCCTGGCTGTCCCGTCAGTGTCCCTGGGAATGCCCTGCCTGTCCCCTAGGTGTCCCTGGGGGTGCCCTGGCTGTCCCATAGGTGTCCCTGGGGGTGCCCTGGCTGTCCCCTAGGTGTCCCTGGGGGTGCCCTGCCTCTCCCCTAGGTGTCCCTGGGGGTGCCCTGGCTGTCCCCTAGGTGTCCCTGGGGGTGCCCTGGGTGTCCCTGGGGGTGCCCTGGCTGTCCCCTAGGTGTCCCTGGGGGGGCCCTGGCTGTCCCCTAGGTGTCCCTGGGGGTGCCCTGGCTGTCCCCTACGTGTCCGTGGAGCTGCCCTGGGTGTCCCTGGGGTGCCCTGGGGGTGCCCTTGCTGACCCTGCAGTGCCCTGGCTGTCCCCTAGGTGTCCCTGGGGGGTCCCCTGGCTGTCCCCTAGGTGTCCCTGGGGGTTCCCTGGCTGTCCCTAGGGTGCCCTGCGGGTGCCCTGGCTGTCCCTGGAGTGCCCTGGCTGTCCCCTCGGTGTCCCTGGGGGTGCCCTGCCTGTCCCCTAGGTGTCCCTGGGGGTTCCCTGCCTGTCCCCTAGGTGTCCCTGGGCGTGCCCTGGGTGTCCCTGGAGTGCCCTGGCTGTCCCCTAAATGTCCCTGGGGGTGCCCTGCCTGTCCCCTAGATGTCCCTGGGGGTGCCCTGGGTGTCCCTGTGGGGGCCCTGGCTGTCCCTGGTGTGCCCTGGCTGTCCCCTTGGTGTCCCTGGGGGGGCCCTGGCTGTCCCCTAGGTGTCCCTGGGGGTGCCCTTCCTGTCCTCTAGGTGTCCCTGGGGGTTCCCTAGCTGTCCCTCGGGTTCCCTGGCTGTCCCCTAGGGGTCCCTGGGGGTGGCTAGGGTGTCCCTGGGGGTGCCCTGGCTGTCCCCTAGGTGTCCCTGGGGGTGCCCTGGCTGTCCTTGGGGTGCTCTGGCTGTCCCCTTGGTGTCCCTGGGGGTGCCCTGACTGTCCTTGGGGTGCTCTGGCTGTCCCCTAGGTGTCCCTGGGGGTGCCCTGGCTGTCCCTGGGGTGCCCTGGCTGTCCCCTAGGTGGCCCTGGGGGTGCCCTGGGTGTCCCTGGGGGTGCCCTGGAGGTCCCCTAGGTGTCCTTGGGGGTGCCCTTGCTGTCCCTGGGGTGCCCTGGCTGTCCCCAAGGTGTCCCTGGGGGGCCCTGCCTGTCCTCTCGGTGTCCCTGGGGGTGCCCTGGCTGTGCTTTTGGTGTCCCTGGGGTTCCCTGGCTGTCTCCTAGGTGTCCCTGGGTGTTCCCTGGGTGTCCCTGGGCGTGCACAGGGTGTCCCTGGGGTTCCCTGGCTGTCCCCTAGGTGTCCCGGGATGGGCCCTGGCTGTCCCCTAGGTGTCCCTGGGGGTGCACAGGGTGTCCCTGGGGTTCCCTGGCTGTCCCCTAGGTGTCTCTGGGGGGGCCCTGGTGTCCCTGGGTTGTCCTGGCTGTC
>NW_027095190.1:15000-30540 GCF_029207755.1 Chamaea fasciata | reverse complement strand
TTCCATGCCCGGGCTCTACTCCGGCGGCAGCTCCGTGCACCCCCAGCCCCCCAGCATGTACTCCTCGCCCTACGGCCTGGAGCCCGGCTCCTTCAACATGCACTGCTCCCCTTTCGAGCAAAACCTCTCCATGATGTGCCCGGGAGACGCCTCCAAGCAGAACTGCAGCAAAAGCGACCAGAGGGACTCGGATTTGCAGGGCGACAGCAACTTCCGTATCTACCCCTGGATGAGGAGCACAGGTAAAGAGGTCGGGGAAAGGAGCCGGGGGCTCGGGGAGGAGGAGGAGGAAGAGGAAGAGGAGGAGGAGGGGAGGGGGGTCTGGGGGGTGGGGGGAGTGTGAATTATTCGCTGGCGTGCGCGGGGGGGTGGCGGAGGAGGAGGATGGAGGAGTTGTTGGGTGGGGGGGGGGATTGTCCCCAACTCCTTTTATGACGTTTCACTGAAATCAAAAAAGAAGAAGGGGTGGGGGGGGGGGGGGAGAACCGCACCCCCTCCCCTCCAATCCTCCCCCCCCCTCCCATAAAGGCGGCCATAAAACCATCCCTTTCAGCTTTAAATATTTATCGGGGCTGTGTCTGTTTGTCTCGGAGGGGACAGACAGGAATCATGGCCAGCCCCTTCTCCTTCTCCTCCCGCTGCATTCGCGGGCTGCGCGGACGGACAGACAGAGAGACGGGCTCGGGAGGGTGAAACTCCTGATGGGAGGTGCTTGGAGGGCTCGGTTTGTTTTCTTTGAGGCGACCCGAGGTTCATTCCGGAGCCCCTCGCGGTGTCCCGGGCGCTGCCGTGGCAGGAACAGCAGCAGCATCGTTCCCTGCTCCGGGAAAAATCCCACTCCCCGAGCGGTGACAGCGCGGGCGGGATCGGGATGGAGGGAGGGATGGAGGGAGGGATGGATGGATGGATGGATGAAGGTGGAGGCGCTTTCTGCCCCCAAACCCTCGGGGAAAAGCACTTTTGGGGCGCCCTGCTGGAGCCTGGGGAGGCTCCGGGGGCGGCCCCACTCGGGGTCACGCTGGCCCCGCACAGGTCCCAAACCCCGGGGCCGCCTTCAGTGCCCGACGTGCTCCGCCTCGGGGCATTAACGTCAATTAACAATTAATAAATATCCCTTTCCCCCGCGCGGGAGGGGTCCCGGGGCGACCCCGCTCCCCCCGGAGTGCCCCGGGGTCGGACTGGGCGCTCCCCCCGCCTGGAGCCGCCGGTTCCGTGCCCGTGACCACTCGTGGGGCCCCGTGGTCACTCGTGGGGCTGTTCACAGAGCCCGTGGTCACTCGTGAGGATGATCACAGTGTCCCTGGTCACTCCTGGGGTGTTCCTTGTCCATGGTCACTCCTGGGGCCGTTGTCAGTATCGCTGGTCACTCGTGGGGCTTCGTGGTCACTCCTGGGGGCTGTTCACAGTGTCCTTGGTCACTCGTGGGGCTCCGTGGTCACTCCTGGGAATGTTCACAGTGTCCCTGGTCACTCGTGGGGCTGTTCACTGCCCGTGGTCACACCTGAGGCTGTTCACAGTGCCTGTGGTCACTCGTAGGGCCCCAAGGTCACTCGTGGGACAGTTCGCCGTGTCCCTGGTCACTCCTGGGGCCCTGTGGTCACTCGTGGGGCTGTTCGCAGTATCCCTGGTCACTCGTGGCTCTGTGGCTTGTCCCTGGTCACTCTTGGGGCTGTTCAGTGCCCGTGATCACTCTTGAGGCCCCGTGGTCACTCCCGGGGCTGATCACCGTGTCCCTGGTCACTCCTGGGGCCCCCTGGTCACTCCTGGGACTGCTCACAGTGTCCGTGATCAGTTCTGGGGCTCCTCACCCCGGTGGGATCCCCAAAAAAGCAAGAGAAAGGCGCCGCTGTCCCGCCTGGGTGCGGAGCAGGGAGGGGGGACAAGGCGTGATCTCCTTTTCCAGCCGCCGGATCGCAACTCCAGAGCATCATCCCCCTCTCCAGAGGCCCGAAAATCCGGGAGAACGGGAGAGGACTGGCTGGGAGAGCTCGGGGGGTCGCGGGGAAGCGCAGGGAAGAAGGGAAAAGCGCAGGGGAGAAGGGAAAAGCAGAGAGGAGGGAAAAGCGGAGGGGAGAAGGGAAAAGAGGTGGGAAGAAGAAGGGAAAAGCGGAGGGAAGAAGAAGGGAAAAGCGGAGGGAAGAAGAAGGGAAAAGCGCAGGGAAGGAGGGAAAAGCGGAGAGGAGCAGGGAAGAAAAAGGGAAAAGCAGAGGGAAGAAGGGAAAAGCGGAGGGAAGAAGGGAAGCAGCGCAGGAGTTGTCCTCGCACTTACTCCGTGCTCGGTTCTTTCCATTACCTGCTCCATAACTCACCGGCTTTTACAGTTGATTTATCAAAGAGCAAATATTTCTGGTCGTAAACACTTCATCTCTGCTTTTATCCGGCTTTAGATTTAAGAAGCCCCCCACACTCACTCCTCTCCCAGCCGGTGACGCTGCGAGGATCAGCGCTGGGAAGAGAGCAAACCTCAAAAATAAAAAAAATCAAAATAAAACCCTCAAAACCTGGATGTTCTGGGGTCAGCTGAGCCTAAAACCAGAAAAACTCAATTTGGGGGGGGGGGGGGTTGTAAAGCGGGGGTCCCACCCCTCCAGCCCCCCTTCCCGGCCCGTTCCTGGTGCCCAGGGTGCGATCCCGCTGCTGGAATTCCACCGGCGAGCAGAGATAGAGTTGTCATCCCCATTCAGCAGCCGCTTTATGGCTCTGCCCTCAGCGGATTTTACAACCCGCATTCCACGACCTGCACGTTTTTACTTTACAGCTTAGGGCCCCGGCTATTTTGCCTTTTTTTTTTTTTTCCCCCCTTTTAACGACTGTATCTTTTCTTCGTAAAAATAAAAAAGAAAAAAAAAAGAAAAAGAAAGGAAGAGGGTTGAGTTTGGGGAGGAAAAAGGGGAGAAGAAGGAGAAGGGAAGAGGTGGAATGTGCGGAGGAGAGGCTGCTGCTCGGGGCAGGAACACGTTCCCACCCCAGATCCACACGGAATTCACACCGAGCTCGGCCCCGCCATCGCCAGCACCAGATTGTGGAATAATAATTCCCCATCAGGAATCCAGGAAATGTCGGGTGGAGGCGAAAATCAGGAGCTGGGCCCTTTCCAACCCCCCCTGGCAGGCAGCTGGGGGGTGGTGACCAGCCTGGGAGGGCAGGTGAGGCTCTTCCCATCTTCACACCCCAAAAAAAAACCAGCCTAGAGGGGGACAGGAGCCCCCTGAGAACCCTCCTAAGTCCCCAAAGTGCCCCAAAACATCCCCTGGAGTGATTAAAACCATCCCACACCTTCCAGGCGGGCATCCCGATGACAGCTTTAGGAGAGGACAAGCACTGGGATTTGTGGAGGTAGCAGATGTCTCTGTGTCTATCTCTCCCCGCTCTTATTCCCCCCCCCAAAAAAATCCCAAATTTCTGGTGTCCGGGTGGAAATCGAGGCAGGAACTCCGAGTCTGGCCGGGGCTGGGAGGGCAGGAAACTTTCTGAACTTTGTTGTTCGCTCCCCGGCTCAGCTGGGGTGCCCAAAAATAAAAATCACCGAGAAGGGAAATTAAACCTGGGAAGGTTTGGGGGGCTGCGAACAACCCGGGGGCGAGGCGGGGAAAGGAAAATCCTCCAAATTAAAGGAAATATCGGCCCAGGTCGTGCAGGATTTAACCCCCTGGTGGGGCTGCAGAGGAGCAGCAAAAAAATTCGAATGAAACCTCCCCGAAAACACCTCCCAGACCCTCCGGGCTGACCCAAATCTGCGTTTATTTGGCAGGAACGGACAGAAAACGCGGCCGCCAGACCTACACCAGGTACCAGACCCTGGAGCTGGAGAAGGAATTCCACTACAACCGGTACCTGACGAGGAGGAGGCGCATCGAGATCGCCCACGCGCTCTGCCTCACCGAGCGCCAGATCAAGATCTGGTTCCAGAACCGCCGCATGAAGTGGAAAAAGGAAAATAAAAGCGCTTGCCCCGGCTCCAGCGGCCAGGAAAAGGCAGACGCCGAGGAGGATGAGGAGGAGTGAATAAAGGGGAGAGAGGAATGGGTGCAGGAAACGAAAGGAGAAAAAATAAAAGGGGGGGGAAACATAAAAAACCCCCGCACGTTAAAAAAAAAAAAAAAAAAAAAAAAAGAAGAAGAAGAAAGGACTATATATAAAAATAAATGATAAGCGCATAAATAATTAAACCCCTAGCAGTGATGCGTTGTGTTCCATGACACTGAGAAAAAAAAAAATACTACCTATATTAAAATCTCTTTTTTTTTTTGATGGTTGTTCTGGGTTTTTTTTTTTTTTTCCTTTTTTTGTACAATAGAATATCTACCTATGAAATGTGGCTTTAGAGTCGGGATAGACACGGTTGTTTTTTTTTCTATGTGAGCCTTCCTCTAGCACCAGTAATTTGTAAAAGCTCCGTTTGTACTTCGCTGTGTATTCTTATTTTTTTTGGGGGGGGGTGTTGAAGTAACGTGGTCGTGTTTAGCACCTTTAATTTAGAAAATTGTGACCCGAGAGCCTGAATGCAAATTACATTTAGCGCGTAGAGTCCTGTACATAATATGAATTATTATTATTCCTCCTTCCTCCCTGTAACCTCCGTGGTTCTTTTCTCCTTGCGATGCTCTTTTTTGTCTGTGGATATTTTTACCTTCGTTGTTGGAGCCTCTACGAGGGGAGGGAAATAAAAAAAAAAAAGGGGAAAAAATAAAAAAAAATAGAAAAAAGATGAGGAGTTAATATTGTGCTACGTCAAATGTTGTATATCAAAGTAGCAAATTATTTAATGGCGGCGCGTTGCTTTTGGTTTGGTTTTTTTTTTGATTGTTATTATTAATTATTATAATTATTATTATGATTTTCCTTCGTCTGTGATTATTATTCTTGGAAATAAAAAGGAGATCTCCGCTAACCTACAGCGCCTTGGGTGCCTTCCTCCTTTGGCTCATTAAAAACAAACACGATTTCTTTGGGCCGGCTTTGAAACAAACGCGATGAAATCTCCTTTTACCCCGATTCATCACCTAAAATTTCTCTCCTTTTCTTTGGGACAGCCAATCCATTGCAGGAATTGGGGCTTTTTCCAGTAGATTTGGCGAATATCCTGAGAAATGATCGATTTTCGGGGCTCTGGAGGTGCGGGCTGGGCTCTCTCCCTCTGTGCTTGCGCTGGGATTGTTTCTGAGGAAGGGGAAAAAAAAAACGAGGAAAGAAAAAAAGAAAAAAAAAAAAAAAAAGAGGGATTCGAAGAACCCAGAATCGCCCCAAAATTATCTTTCCGCTCCTCGCTTTAATTCTCTCCTTCTCTCAACTAATTTGCACCGAGGCCGATCCATTCCGCCGCGCCTTTGGCCATTTTATTTATTTATTATTTTCTTTTTAAGGTTCTCCCTCCGCCCTTCAATTACTTTACTGCGGACTGGAACTCTTTCATTAGCACCAAATAACGCCGAGCATCAAAGCGCGCATAAAATAAATTAAAGCAATTAAACGCAAGAAGACGAAGAAGGAGAAGAAAAAATTAAAAAAAAAAAAAAAATCAAGAAGGAAAACAAAAGGCGAGGAAATCTCAGCGCCTGCGCCTCTGCCTCTCCCCGCCGTGTTTGTTGGTTTATTTATTGATTTCCACCGCGACTGAAGGCGAGGAGGGTCCGCGGGATTTTAAGGCCAGGGGTTGGGCAAGATGCAGAGGGATGAAAGGGAATTTAAAAAGAAATCAATTAAATAAATAAATAAATAAATAGACTTGAATAAAATTCAATAAAAATTGAAATAAAAAGAGAAATAGAAATAAAATAAATAATATTTAAAATATAATAATAATAATAATAATAATAATAATAATAATAATAATAATAATAATAATAGTAGTAGTAGTAGTAGTAGTAGTAGTAGTAGCAAACATATTTTATAAAACCCCAAACCAAACCCCCAAAAACCCCAAAATAAACCCCAAAGAGCCCAACCCAGGGATCCCTGGCAGGATTTGGCGGTGGCAGCTCCGCACCTTCCCCTTCCCTCCCCTCCGAGCCTCGCTCCTTTTCCACCTCCCACCACTCCCAGAAGATTTTCCTGCCCGGGCTCATCCTCGGGCAGCTTTTTTTTTGGGTTTTTTTTTTGCCCCCCGCCCCCAAAATCCGGCTCCACCTCAGGGCTCTGCGCGCCCCCAGACTTTGGAATTGGGAATAATTCCCGTTATTAAAGGGCTCAGCCAAGCCCGGCTTTTCCACCCCGAAATTCCCATTTGGAGGGGGGGAAAACCGAGGCAAAATCCAGGGGGAAAAAATCCCTTTTTTTCTTTCTTTTTTTTTTTCCCCCCCTCCCTGCAGCTCTGGGTGCAGAGCGTGGTTGAGGCGGGGTCTGAGGGGTGTGTTGGGGGGGGAAATAAATAAAAAATCGAAGCGATTCCAGAATTTTCTCTCCCCTCTCCTGGATCGCAGTGGAGCTGGAGCTGCCCCCCTTCCCCCCTCCCTGGCCGGACCCTCTGAGCGGGAATTGGGGAGAATTCCAGGAGGAAAAAAAAAAGGCAAAACGAGGTTTTAACCAGCCCAGGACACCCCAAAATCCCTCCCCGGGTGACAGGGCGGGGTCCCAGGGGGGTTTTGGGTCCCCCACAATCCGCGACCCCCAGCATTGACATCTCCAATTTTTTCCCTTTATTTCACCCCCCCCCAAAAAAAAAAACCCACCAAACCCTCCCGGTTTGCTCCTTTTAGCCTAAAAGGTGCCAATTGTGCCCAAAAAATAAAAAAAGAGGGGAAGGAGTCCAAAATCGCGGCGGACCCCACTGTTTTACGGTGCCTTTTTCCCCATTGAAATCCAACCCAAACCTCCAGCTCTTTATTCTTGGGGAGGGGGGGGAGTTTATTGTTCGGAATATTGGTCTTTTTATTCCATTTTTTTTTCTCCCCAAAACCCCCTCCCATATCCAAGCCAAGGATGGGGTTTTGGGGGAGCTGGGGAAAAAAAAAAATCATCCACCCCCCTTTTTAAATTTTTTTTTTCTTTTAATTTTTTGGTGTTCCACACATCCCCCCCCCCCCCAAAAAAAAAAAAAGGAAAAAAAAAAAAAAAAAGAAAAAAGATGGCGGCTAAGAAAAAGACTGCTGTTAAACCGGTCATGAAGAAATGCAATAAATTCCTTGTTGTTTTATGAAAATTTACAACTTTGTGATAGAACTTTATGAGTGGCTGGGTTCTGGGATTGGCCAGAGCCGGTCATGTGGACTGCTAACCGTGAACATGAACTTTTTATTATTTCCCATGTGGTTATATTGCACCATTCTTCTGTCCGCTGCACCTTGGGTCGGATCAGTGTCCTCTATAGGGCTCTCGCCCTCTCTTTACAATTTTTTTTGTTTTGTTTTGTTTTTGGACTTTTTTTTTATTTTTTTTTTTTTCGTGTGTATAAGCTCGGCAGGGCTAAAAAGCAAGGCAGAGGGGAGGGGGGGGGCCGGCAGAACGAGCACCCACAAACACCCCTGGGCACCCACCTCCGCCCCCGCGCGCGTGGCCAGACACTTACAGCCAATTTTTAATTTTTTTTTTAATTAATGTCATTTTTTTCGTAGTTTTTTGGGGGTATTTTTAAATATTTTTTCATAATTTTTAATATTTTTTTTCCTTTAATCCCACTCTCCCCACCCCCCCCACCCCCTCACACTTCACCCATATATATTTTTTTTTTTGGGGAGGGGGGGATGTCAGAAAGGGGATTCCGCACCAGGAGCGGTGTTTGCAGAGGGGGAAGTCGCTCCGTTTTCCGGGCGAGTGGCAGAAAAATGCGAGAAGCCCCGAGGAGCCCGAGGGGCGACGGACGGCTCTCAGGTCGGGACAAGATTTGTCAGCCCAGAGATAAGCCCAAGCTTATCTCTCCTTGCCCAAAATTCACACCCATGCCACAGAAATGGACGTCAAAAGGTAAGGGAAGAACGCGTTTCTCTTTCATTTATTATTATCTTTATAAATATATATATATTATATTATAATTATTATTTTCTGATATCAATGAAAAAATGTCTTTGTCAAGCTGCCTTTTTTTTTTTTTTTCCTGTTTCATCCCCATCTCCTCCTGCCCGGGGAGGAGATGGTGGAGGGGAGGATGAAAAAGAAAAAGGGTGGGGTGATGGAGAAGGGAGGAATTCGGGAATTCCAGGATTTGGAAATCTGTTGGAGCGACGATTTCACCCGAAAATAATAATAATAATGATCATCATAAAAATAGCGAAGCTTGGAGGTGAAGAAAAGAGAGGAGGGACGAGAGAAATGAAGGTGGAAGGAGAGGGGAAGGAAAGAAAGAAATGGAGAGGAGGAAAGGAAGGGATGATGAAAAAAGGAGAAGGAGGAAAGAAAAAGGGGAGGCAGGAACGGAGGCAAAATGAAGAAAAGGAGTAGGAAACAGGGAGAAAAAGCGAAATTTCGGAGTCAGAGGGGTGAAAAGGAAGCCGTGTAAGGTCACCTGGAGACATCAGGCTGGCAGGGAAGGTTTTTGCAGCAGCTGGAGGAGGGTTTTAGGCGCTGCCTTTAAAAAACCCCGAGCCCTTTGTGGGCAGTTGTCGCGTTTTATTTTGTCGGTTCCTTTTTTTTTTTCTTTCCTTCTTTTCTTTCCTCCCCCTGGCAGAATCCCGCGGCAGTTCCCTCGTCTTCAGGCGAGCGCGGTGATTTGGCCAAGTTTCCCCTGGAAAGCCGGTTTGGGGTTGGTTTGGGTTGGTTTGTTGGTTTTTTTTTTTTTTTCCGCGCCGCTCTCCAGGGTCGTTTGGGATCGTGTGGGTGGTTTCTTCGCCGAGAGGGCAAAATCTGAAAATTAGTACGGAAAAAAAAAAAAAAAAAAGGCAGAAAAGAGAACAAAACGACAACCAAAAGAAAAAACCAAATCAAAAAGAAAAAAGGAGGGGGAAGAAAAAAAAAAAAGAAAAAGGAGGAGAAAAAAAAAAAATGAAGCCAACCCAGAGCGCAGCGCTCTCATTTGCAATTTTTTTTTTTCTCTCTCTCTATCCCCAACTCCCAAATGAAGCTGACGTTGGGAAGCAATAAAGCTCCTCGGGTTTTAATTGCGTTCTGCAGCGCCAACGCGGCTTTACGGCTTTGGAGGGGCTTTTTCCACGCCGGGTCCTGCTCAAATCTCTCCCTCCTTCCCCACCCCGCGCCCCGAACCTCGAGTTTCTTTAAGGGAAATATTTATCCGGTGCTCTGAACCTCGCGTTTCTTTAGGGGAAATATTTATCCGCCGGTGATGTCGGTTCGAATCTCATTTATTTCATATATATATATACATTTATATAATTCTTTCCCCCCCCCCCTCGATATTTCAAGTGTGGGTTTGGAAATATTTGTGTTAATCGCTCCCGTAAGGAGGTGATGGTTAAATAAGACGGTGAAAAGAGCGAGATGGAGGAAGAGGAGATTCATTATTTCAGCATAAACCGTTTTATGACGTGACGATTTATCTCACCCGAAGCCTCCGCGCCGGAATATCGCGTGTGCGAGGGGCTGAGTGATCGCGAGTAATAAACACAGAGACATTTTTAAAAGCTATTTCACCCCCGAACCTGTTACATTTTTCATCAATCACGGGGCGAGGGGGTCGGGGGAAAAAAAAAAAAAAAATTAAAAATATGCGGCTTCAACCTCCTGTTCTCCCTTTTCCTCCCCGATTTTTTCCCTATTCGTGTAGGGGTTGAAAAAAAACAAAACCTCAATTAGAAACAAGTAATTTCATGCTCATACGTGGCTTTTATCCTGATTTTCCCACTCCAACCACTTGTGGAAAGGTTGTTTTTGTTTGTTTTTTGGGGTTTTCTTCCCATTTTTTAACCATTTCTGGCTCGGGGATGAGGCAGAAACCTCAGGTTGGGGCTGGGGGTGATTTGGGGAGGGGTGTCGCTCATTTAGGGAGATAAAAGGGAATAAAAAAGGGAATTAAAAAAGAGAATAAATGGGAATAGAAGGGAATTTTTTAAAAAAAAAAAGAATAAAAGGGAATAAAAAAAGGGGGGAAAGAGAATAAAAAGGGAATAAAAAAGGGAATAAAAGGGGGAAAAAAAAGCAGTAAAAAAGGGAATTAAAGGGAATAAAAAAGGGAATTAAAGCTCCCCCGGGGCCGGCGCTCGGCGGGACTCGCCCATTCCCCGCCGTTTGCTGCCATCTACCGTCGGCGGCCGCGGCCCGCGGATCCCGGGGGGTCCCGGGGGGTCCCCGGGGGGTCCCTGAGGGGTCCCCAAACCCCCCGAGCCCTCCCGGGATGTCCCCACCCGGCCCGGCCCCGCCTGTCCCCGAGGCTCAGCCCCCCGGGCTGGGAGCGGGGCTCTCACCTCCACCTGACACCTGCGGGGTTCCTCCTAAAATCGCCTGGAAATCCAAAATTCGGGCGGTTTGGGAGGTCCCCGAGGAGTTTTCCGGTCTAAATATCCCCCCAAATTCTAAAAATCCCCCCAAAACTCCCGAATTTTCTCGGCCTCGAGTCCCTCGGGGCGCGAACATCCCGCGGATCGTGGAGGGAGAAGAGAGGCTGGAGGGGGCCCGGAGGTGGATTTAGCAGCTGATCATTCAAAATTAAAAAAAAAAAAGGGGGGGGGAAAGAAAAACAAACAAAATCAAACGATATAAAATGAAATCAAATGGAATAAAACGGAATAAAATGGGAAAAAAATGAAATAAAATGGGGGAAATGGAATAAAATGGGAAAAAATGGGATAAAATGGAGTAAAAATGGAATAATATGGGGGGGAAACCGGAATAAAATGGGAAAAGACTGGAATAAAATGGAAAAATGGAATAAACCGGAAAAAATTGGAATAAAATTGAGGAAAAAAAAGGGAATAAAATGGAATGAAGTGGACTAAAATAAAAGGCAGAGGAGCTTTGATCCCTCTCTGCCTCTCTGTGACCACTCGGGGCTCCGGCCGGGGGGTGTCCGGGGGGGCCCGAGGTGGTTGCTGGGGACAGGGGCAGCCCAGGGGTCACTTTTAAGTTACTGTAGCCTCCGCAGGGACAATGCGAGCCTGTTATTTTAAAAGGTTCCTCTCTCCCTCCCTCCCTCCCGCTCGTTTTCTCCCTTCTCGTTTTCTCCTTCTGCCCCGCAGTTTCCTGGCAACTGTTTAGGTCTGGAATAATTCTGGGGTTTTGTATTTGTTTTTTTTTTTTTTTTTTTTTTTTTTTTTTTTTTTTTTGTTCCCCCTCCCCAAGAAAGTGCCGCGTTCGGAGGTTCTGGGGTGATGGGGAAAACCGAAAAAAAAAAAAACATTAAAAATTTTTAAAAAATAGGGGGAAAAAAGGAAAGTTTCTGTCATTAGAGCAGCGCCAGCCGTGATTGACTCGTTCCATGCTGTAATTCCGCTTTACACCGGCCCCGTCTCGCCTTTCCCCCCCCCTCCCTCTGCTCTCCCCACATCATTTCATTCCCCTCCCCGGGAGTTGTTTCCGCGGAAATATTCGGGGCTGGGCGCTTCTGGGTTCCCTCAATGTCCCCTTCTCCCTCTGCTCCCCCTCCTTTTTTTTCCCCCACCCCTCCCCTTATTTCTTTTTTTTATTTTCTTGTTAATAATTAGCCGCACTCCTTAATGGAACAATGGTAGATTATTATTGCTGCTTTTCAAAGCTGCCATTAACAAGGTTATTATGCACTGCACGGGAAGTCAGGTAAATTAAACTTAAATTGCTGGAAATTAAGTTTCAGGCGGTTTTGAGCCCGGGAGAGAGGGGAAATTTTTTTTTTTTTTTTGTAACACCTTCGGGGCTCGTTGTTTCAAACGCAGCTCGGGGTTGATTTTGGGTGTGCAGGAGCGTTGCGGGGCAGGCTCAGGCGCTGCCAGTGGTTTTCTGTGTCTGGGTTCCAAGAACAAGGGGGTTTTTCAACTCTTCCCCGCGCTCCTGGCTTGACTTTATGGCCGCAATAATTCCCTCGGTGAGGGGAAACCCCCGCTGCGTCCTCACTTCAGAAGGATCGGGAATTCCAGCTCCCCGTGAAAAAATAAAAAAAAGGGAAAAAAAAAAAAAAGAGGGAAAAAAAGGGGAAAAAAATGAGAGAGTTTCATTTTTTATTGGAACCAACTGCACTGAACTTTTCCTGAGCGGCTCCAGCCCTCGCACAAGCCGCGCTCTGTTCTGGCGAAATATTTGGGTGTTGTTTTAATCCCCCCCCCTCATCCCTCCTGCTCTGCTGGGGCTGCTGGCCAAGAAGCGACAAAAAAAAACCCCAAAAAAGCTCAAAAAAACGGGACCAGAGAACTTGTCCATACCCTAAATACTTCTCTTTATCTTTATTTATGCCCTGACAATTGAGTGATGCCTGTCAGGACGGGGCAAAGCCGCAGTTAAATCTGTTATTGCACCTTCTGGTGCCTCCCCGCTTTATTGCCCCTTCTCTGCAGAACCCCAGCCTGGATTTTTTTTTTTTTTGGGTTTTGTTTTTTTTTGGAGGAGACGAGGCCAAAACCTGATTAAAGCCGAGCCCAATCGATGCCCTCAAAGCCCAGTTTAACTTCAGGGCTACTGTCTGAGCTGCTGGGACGGCGGAGGCGTCCAAAACAAATATATTTATTGGCCGAATCCGCCTCAGATTTCCCCGGGACTGGAGGCGGCTGTAGAGCGGCTCCGGCCAAGGATTTAAATTTTCAATTCCATCTCTCCAAACCCTCTCGGACAGGGAATGGAAACCACCCCTGAGCAGAACCGCTCAATTCTGGGAGATTTAGTGTGCTTTAAGACCTCTGCTCGTATTTAAATGTATCATAGGTGGCAAATCAATTACACCGCGGGCCTGACCCTCAGGAAGATGAAAACTATGACAGGCTTTGGGGGGGGGTTTTTTGGTGTTTTTTGGGGGTTTTTCTTTCCCACCTTGGGAATCAAGTTTCCCTCTTCTTGCCCCAAGTAACCATCGGTGGGGTCGAGCTCGTGAGAGGGAAGATTTTAAAATTTATTTATTATTATTTCAGAGATGTCAGCAATGCTCAATTAACGAGCGGCCCGCTTCAATTAGTGCGTTTTTAGTTTTCTTTTCGAAAGCCAGACAGTCCAAACTCTGCAAGGAGCCTGTTCCAACCACAAATTATTATAACGAGCAGCGACTGCCAGATTTTTTTTTTTCCTTTTATTTTTTAATCTTTCCCAAACTCTTTCGAGGGATTTATTCGCAGAGCAATTCCGCCAGGAGCGGCGGGGGAAAAAAAAAAAAAAAAAAAAAAAACCACGAGGGCAAACATTTATTTTTATCATTGTTTTTCCCGGCAGATCGTGTTGTTCCTCCCGGGCCGGGCTATCAGGACATCCCCATTTCTCTGCCCCAAAAAAAATCTGCGTGCGGGGGGCTGCTCGCGCCTGATAATCGCCGCGTTTTTCTGCAGAGCCACCAAAATTGCGCAACTCATCAACGGGATGAACTGCTCGGCTCCTGCCAAGCTGTTCGGCCTCTTAGCCCAGCTTTTTTTTCCCCTTTTTTTTTTCCATATGCCCCCCTCCTTCTTCTCTGCTCATCGTTCCTATCTCTCTTTTTCCTCTCTCACTTTTTCCTTCTTTTTTTCCCTCTTTTTTACTTTTTTTGTCTCTTTTTAATTTTTTCCTTTTTTTTATTCCTTTTCTTTTTCCCCTTTTTAAAATTTTTTAAATTTTTCCTTTTTTAAAATTTTTTTCCCCCCTGGCTAGTTCGGGTCCTTTCCTCACACAAAAGGGGAAACTCTGCAAGAGCAAATCTAAGAGATTATCAGCCAGGGGCGGGGGGTGAGGGGCGGCGGATGGAAAACCACTTCCTCCGCCTGTTATTTCCTTGAATTCTCAGGATTACGTCGCCGGGCCCGAGATGTTCATCGCAGCCGTGGCATGAAACAATCTTGGCCTCTTGGCTGCTGTAAACAGCGCGTTTTAAAATAAATTAGCTGGGTAATAAGATGCCGCTTTTCGGAGGCACTTGAGGCTCTGGCAGCTCCGCGGCCGCCGCGCAGGGGGAACGTGTAATTCTAGATTTGTGGCGCCCACAATTCACAGATTCCGAGGTATTTCAGGCCCCCCCCCTCCCCCCGACGGACAGATGGTTACAAATTCGGACAGGAAACAAGTCCTTGATAAAACGCCGCGGATCGGGGGGGTGGGGTTGGCGCTGGGGTTAATTTAGGTGGATTTACTTTTCCTTCTTTTTTATTTTTTTTTTTTAATTTTAATAATTATTTGGCTGTGTCTTTCCTCCGCTGTGGTTTTGATTTTCCGCCTTGAAAAGCCCCCTCCCCCAAAAAATAAATAGAAAGGGCGAGGAAAGCTTCAATTCCCCACCTTGAGCCAGCGAGGAGCTCACGGGGGGGATGCGCAGGTAGAGCCAAGCGAGGAAATCCGGGAGAGCGAAAAAAAAAAAAAAAAGGAAAATTAAAAAAAAAAAAAATCCAGAGCAAAGTGGAGCTTTCAGGGTGACGGAGACTTTGGGTGTCACCCTTTGGGGGGGTTTAAATGGGCAAAAATCGGTGTTTTGTGGCGGGGACGGGCTGGAAGGGGGGGACGCGAACCCTCCCGGCACCGTCACGGCGGCGGCTCCGCTCTCCTCAACCCCCCCCGGGTCGGTACCGATCGATAAACTCCGCTTTTCACCCTCATCCAGGGCTCTTTTTTAGCCATAAAAGGTCGGCCGTGGGTCTGGTATTAACAAAAAAACGCAAGAGGGCACAATGCGGTGCCGGCCACCGGAGGAGAGAGGGATTTAGCCGAGGGAGGACGGAAATATTTCGATTTTTCCCCCCTCCCATTTATCTCCCGAAACGCGGAGCTTTTTGCGGCGCCGAGAAAAAGTGGGAAGATGCGGTGGAGGCAGAGAGAAGGTCGGGCTGGAGCTTTGCTGAGCGGGGAGCGTTAATTGACGGTAATTAGCGCAGCGCGGAGCGAGTGAAGTTGTCAAAACCGATTTCTCCTCACGGAGCGAACCCAACCCGGTCACGGCCGCGGGGTCTCGTCCTTCGGCAAACTTCTGGCCAAAAAACTTTTAATTTCGCGTTTCTCCCCCCTTCTCCCACCCTGTTTCACCGAACTCCGGGCGGAGCGCTCGGACATTTCAGGACGGTTCGAAACGCGAGGGGTTAAAGTTTGGCCAACGCGAGTAATTAACTTTTTTTTTTTTTTTTCCCCCCCCTTTTCCTTCCCTCGCTCAGGTCGGGTCCAGCGGGTGTCCGCACGCGTTTTGTGGGTGTAAATATAAAGATTTAGGCGCTCGCACCGCCATCCGCGCGGACGGGGCTCCGGGGGAGGGAGGAAGAGGGGAGGGCGAGGAGGAGGAGGAGGAGGAGGAGGAGGAGGAGGGAGGAGTGGGGGGGACCACACGTTTATTTATTTATGAAGCTCGCAGCGCGCCGGGAGAAGGTTTCTTCGGGCAGATATTATATATTTGGTTAAGGGGGTGCCTTTCTGTTGTTTAAAAGGGAGGGAAGCGGGCGGGGGGGGGGACGGTTTGTTCTTGGGGGTCCCTGGTGCAATCTCGGCTCCTCATGGGTGCTATTTTGCAACCTCAGGCGCCTGCTATTGGTCAGCCCGTGATCAGATGGTTGTATTTCCTTGTGTCCCTCGCTGGCACCACGCCATCTCCCTTCA
>NW_027095190.1:0-12500 GCF_029207755.1 Chamaea fasciata | reverse complement strand
ACCCTCGGCCACAAAGTTTGGGCCGACAGCGCCCTGAACTCCAATTCCCGATGATTTTGTCCAAAAACAAACAAACAAACAAACAAAACCAGAACGCCCCCCACACACAAAGAAAATCAGGCTTCAAGCTGCGTTTTTGAATTTTTTTTTCCCCTTCCTGCACCTCCCTTTCCCTCCCTCTCCACCCCCTTCTCCCCCATACACGAAATGGAATAATAATAATAATTAATTAATTAAAAAGTGAAGAGATGGAGAGAGAGAAGGAGGGAAAGAAAGGGAAAGAGAAAAAAGGGGGGGAAAAAAAAAGAAAAAAATGAAAAAAAAAAAAAAAAAAGGGGACTCCTAGCCGTGTTTCTACCCTTGGTGTCACTGTTAGTAATCTGCTAACTCTTGTATTTAATGGAAGTGCTGCAATATATGTCATTTGGGGTGTTTATTGTCCTAATTTTGTAAAAATGTTTCATGCACGGTCGATATAAGTTGGGGGTTTCTTTTAAAATTTCACCTTTTTTAATTTTTTTTTATTTTCTCCTTTGGTAAATCAATCAAGCCCTGGGGTTCTTGGTAATTAGTTTTTGGGGTGGGGTGGGGTGGGGGTTGGTGATTTCTTTTTTTTTTTGCCTTTTTTTTTTGTTTTAAAAGGAAAAAAAAAAAGTCTACTGAAAGAACGAGTACTACCTACAAGGCTGCAAAAAAAAAAAAAAAAGTGGAAAAAAAAAAGGCAACAACGACAGAAAGTTCTATTTTATTAATTTTTTTGTACGTGTTGTGTTTTGGAGTTTGTCTTAGGTATGACCATGGAATTCTCTAATAAAAGCCAAGTCTTCGATCTCACCCGCACACCCCCTCCCCTGTCGTTATTAGCGCTGGGTTTGGGGTGATTTTTCCCTTTTCCAGGGGGATTCTTGAGGCGCAGAGCGTTGAAAAGGAGAAATTTTATTTTTTTTTTAATTTTTTTGCTCCCCTCTGGGTGACAATGTCTCCAGAGCTGGCAGGACGAGCAACTCCGAGCGCACGGAAGTTACAGAGGGCAGATAAATCTGATTTTCCCCCTTTTTTATTTTTATTTTTATTTTTGGTCTAATCTCAAATGGAAGCCCTTTCACCGAGAGTTTTTCCTGGCTGACATTTTCTGCCTTTCGCTCCCCTCTCTCTCTCTCTCTCTGTCTCTCTCTCTCTCTTTTCTTTTATTTATTTATTTTTATTGTTACAGTACAAAGAGTTATGACGGAACGCCGTCCCATCTCCATAATAAATCAAGGAAACGGGCAAAACTGCGCTCTCATTTATCCGCCGAAGATACCCAACATTTGCCCAGCATCTTTCAAACATCTGCTCCCTCGCTCCGCGCCCCCGAATCAAAGCGAAATGTGGCAGAAAAAAAAAATTTTAAAATTTCCAGGAGATTTACCCCCTGGAAAAAAAAAAAAATCTCAAAGCCAGAGCGTCCATTTAAACTGGGAAAGGGGGGAAAAAAAAGCGGAAAAATTCTAAATGAAGCTGTTTGGAGAGGGAAGATTTAAATTTTCTCTTGCGAGCGTCGCCAGTGGCTCCTTGGCTTGGCCGGGGACGGGACGGGGAAGGTTTTGTGCTCCTCGCCGAGGAATTTCCTGTGAAAAACCCCAACTTTTCCCTGTTTTTAGGGGGGAATGGAATGAAAGAATGGAAGGAGAGGCATTTTTTTTTTTTAAATCTGCTGGGAGATTCGGGGCCGGAACCGCGGCCGATTTGGGGGAAAAGGCGAGGAGGGAGCAGAGGGATCATCTCGTGCCTCCCATCCCCACCAGAAACCCCTCGGTGGGAACGCGTCCCCCCCGCGCCACGAGCCGCGTTTTAATGTCAGTCACTTTTAAAATCAATTCATGCAGAAGCTTCACAGCTGTAGGACATTTACTATTATTGCCACGCTTTTCATTGCCCGTAATTATTATAATTATATGTCACTTTCAATATGGCGCATAATTCCCAATGAGTTGCAGGCGAGCACATGAAATTCCTAAACTGCCTTGGAAGGAAAAGGAAAAAAAAAAAAAAAAAGAAAAGAAAAAGGAAGGAAAAAAAAACACAGAAAGAAAAGGAGAGAGACAGAGGAAAGAGAAGAAGGAGAGAGGAAAAAAAGAAAAGGAAAGTAATGCCTAAAAAAGCTCAGCTCTTTCCCAACGTTTTCCCCAGTTTCAGAGCGCTTTTGCTCCCCGATATTCCTTGCAGGTCAACAAACGGGAAGGAAAAACCACAAGGCTCAGAGAGGACGTGGAAATGCTCAGGAACAGGAACACCGTAAAAAACAGCGCTGCCAGCCCTTCCCGCGGGCCAGATTTTGCCTCTTTTTTCCTTTCTCCCACCCGTCTTTTCCCCTCCAGGGTGTTTTTTTTTTATTATTTATGTGCCCCCTCCAGAATGAAGGTGCGAGCTCCTGCCTGCCTGCAAGGGAAGCGAAGCCACCTCGACTTTCCTGGCGGAACAAGCGCGGAGAAACCAACCCCCACCCCCCCCAAATCAACCCGCAGCTCTTCATCTCCGCTTTTCCAACTCCGGGACACCCACAGAGGACACCCCAAAACCTCACCCCAAAACTTCTCCACCGCCAACGCCGCAAACCCGAGACTCCTCCACGAGACCCACAGGACGCGCCGCGCCCTCTCCTCGCTCCCACCGCGAGTTGGTTTTATTTTTTTAACCTTTTTTTTTTTCTTTTCCTAAAGAAAAAAAAAAAAGGGGGGGGGGGGAAACCGAGTGGAAGCGAAGTGGGGCTGAAGAGGAAAATTTTGGGGGGGGGGTTGGGCGATGTCACCCCCCCCCAAAAAAATAAAATTAATTGCGGTGCGCCGGCGCGGCCGGCAGGTGGCGCGCTCCGCCCAGGCGGGGGGCGATGGCGGCGGCGGATTTGGGGGCGACTTTGGGCCTAAAACGGCTCCGCGCTCGTCATTATTTGTAACCATAGAGCATGAATTACCTCTTGAGGTCATCACTGAGAATTTACGACTGGTCAACAAAAGCACGTGACGCCCAAACGCACCCCCCACCCTCCCCCCATATTTGGCCGCATACATAGCAAAAACGAAGTACAGTGCGTTGCTATAATTCATTAATACATCATAAATCGTCAAGCACGGGGGTTATAACGACCACGAGCCACAAATCAAGCCCTCCAAAATAACCCAAATGAGCTCTTACTTTGTAAACTCGTTCTCAGGGCGCTACCCAAATGGCCCCGACTATCAGTTACTAAATTATGGGACCGGCAGTTCCATGAACGGTTCTTACAGAGATTCAAGCACCATGCATTCCAGCTCTTATGGCTACAACTACAATGGGATGGACCTTAGCATCAACCGCTCAGCCTCCTCCAGTCACTTTGGGGCTGTGGGCGAGAGCTCCCGCGGTTTCCCTTCTCCAGCTCAGGAGAGCAGGTTTAGACAGGCGTCCAGCTGCTCCTTATCTTCTCCCGACTCCCTGCCCTGCTCCAACAGCGAGAGCCACGGCGGCAAACCCGCCCCGTCCCCCTCCGAGCCGGCTCCTTCTGCCGCCGCCGCCACCAACACAAATTTCACAGAACTAGACGAGACCAGCGCGTCCTCGGGAGCCGACGAGGGCACTCCAATAAGCAGCAGCATCCCCCGAGCGCAGGCAGAGCCCATCGCGACCTCCACGGCAGCGACAGAAGGGCAGGCACCTCAGATATTCCCTTGGATGAGGAAACTTCACATTAGCCATGGTACAGCTACTTCTCTCTCTCTCTCTCTCTCTCTTTTTTTTTTTTTTTTCGCCTCGTCGTTGTTTATTTTTACCGCACACCTCCCCCCCCCCCTTTTCTCTTTTTTTCTCCTGTTTATTTCTGTTTTTTCCCCTCCTTTCCTCCTCTTTTTTTTCCCTCCCCCCCCCCCCCCCCCCAGCCTCACTCCCTTTTTTTTTCCCCTCTCTCTCTCTCTCTCCTTCCTTTTATTCCGCGGAGGCGCTTTGATCAGAATCGCAGCTATTTATTGCTTTTGTATTTCTCGCTCTAAAGCTGCCTCTGGCGCCTGGAAAAGGGGGGGAAAAAAATCTCTGCGTGTGTGTGTGTGTTTGTGGGGGGCCCGATTTTATTTTCATTTCGCTCCCCTCGCCGCCAAACCGGCGCTTTTTAAAAATCCTTATTATTTTTATTAGCACCGTGCTGATGGTGGGAGAAGGTGATTTAAAAACCGAGGCCAGGGGGGTGTTCCTTGGGGTGGGCTGGGGGGTTGCAGAGGGAAGAATTGACCATTAAAATGGCATTATAGGCACAGATGGGGCTCGCAGCCCTGTCCTGCTCTGGTTTCCTGCGTTTATTCCTGACAATCCGCCCTTGACAAACCCCCCGAAAATCGCCGGGAGACACCCGGGAAAAGAAGAGCCACCCCCTCAGACCTCCCTCCCCGCTCCATTCCCGGTTTTCTGCTGGAAGAAAAGAGAGCGGCACCAAACCTGCCGGGAACACCCAGGCGGGAGAGGGGGAAAAAAAAAAAAAAAAAAAAAAAAAAAAAGGGCAGAGATTCCCAGAGCTCTCTTTTTCCCGGTTAAATTATGGATCTCCAGTCGGGAATGTCGGGTCTGAAGGGGCCGAGGGTGGGGGGGATTTACACGTGTGAGGTGGGGGGTGGGAGAAAAAAAACAGGGAGAGGAGGAGGGGGGGATGCTGATATTTGGGGGGGACACCCAATATTTAACCTCGGTTTAAAAAAAAAAATTAAAAGCGCGAAAAACAGCCTTGATTTCCATATATATAAAAAAATATATATATTAAAAAAATAAATAATGGGAGCAGAACGAGCAAACCCAAACCCCGCTGTTGTCCGTGTTATCCAGACATGACTGGACCAGACGGGAAGAGGGCGAGGACAGCGTACACTCGCTACCAGACCCTGGAGTTGGAAAAGGAATTCCACTTCAATAGATATCTCACCCGCAGGAGGAGAATAGAGATCGCTCACGCTCTCTGCCTCTCCGAGCGCCAGATCAAAATCTGGTTCCAGAACCGGCGGATGAAGTGGAAGAAGGATAATAAACTGAAAAGCATGAGCTTGGCCTCGGCGGGCAGCGCCTTTCAGCCCTAAAATCCTCCGGCAGGAATGAGCCGGGGGGGAGGAAAAAAATAAAATATAAAAGATGATGATGATGATGATGATGAAGAAGAGGAGACGGGCGAGAGAGAAAATAAATTAAAAAAAACCAAACAAACAAAAAACAACAAGCAAAGAAAAAAAAAAACCGAATCAAAAAACCAACAAAAAGCCCCCGAGTGAACGATAAAAGAAATAAATAAATGGCCGCAGATCTTTGGTTTCGGAGTACTGTACAGTGAGGCACCTTCTGTTCGGCATGTGGTTGATTTATCCTAAAAAACACCCCAGCTCCTGTTGGTACCGTTATCCCGGGACTGAGCTCGTCTCGTGCTCTCTTTTGGAGGTTGTTGGGGGTTTTTTTTTGTTTTGTTTGTTTGTTTTTTAAAAAAAAAATTAATTAAATTTTATTTCCAGATGCTCCTCCTGCTCTCGTTGTTCTTCTAAATGTCTGTGTCCGTGCTCTCTTGATGCTTTCTGGAAAGCTAGCATGTGTTCTGTGAGCCCTTTGAATGTTATAACTTATTTATAAATCGAGAACAGATACGGTTGTTTGTTTATTTGTTGGGATTTTTTTTCTTTCTTTCTTTTTCCCTCCCCCCCCTCCCCCATTTTTTTCTGACTTTTCTGCTCTTGGGTGAGATCTTCTCTGCCTAAGCGAAAAACTACAAAAAAAAAAAAAATCGGGGGTTCCTGCACTACAGTCGCAGAAAAAAAAAAAAAAGGGTCTTAAAAAAACAAAAATGGAAAAAAAATAGGAAAAAAAAAAAGAAAAAAAAAAAAAAAAGAAGAAGAAAAAAAAGAAGCAGCTCTTGTATCTTTCTGTCTTAAAATTGTCCAGTCTGTGTTTTAGTCCAAACTCCAGGCCGGGATTTCTAATCCCAGCCTAATTCCGAGGCGTACTCTTAGACGTGGGTGAACTTCACTATTAAAAATAATAAAAAATAAATAATAATAATAATCAAGAAAAAGGAAAAATAAAATGTATAAAAGCGGAGACCGACGCTGGAGTGCTCTGATTGTTTGTAAATATTTAGAAATATTTCTGCCGTGAGTAATAGCCGGGTCGTAGTGGGCAGAGTGAATGCGGTGTTCTGTGTAAAAATGGCATCTGTCATGTCTAGCAGCCGGGTAGTTCTTTGCCAAGAAGCTTTTTGTATTTGTTTGTAGCTTTACTCGAAGTCAAATAAACGTTTTTTCCCCCCGACTCACAAAGGCTCCCAGTCGCCTTTTTAATCCACACCCCCGACCCCAAACCCTCCGAAATTCGCAGCCTGGTAAAACCCGCGAGGTGCCTGGCAGCTCTTCAGCCTCTCCTGGCCGCCAGAAAACGCCCCAAAATCCCTCGAAATCCCCCCAAAATCCCGCGTGGGATCCAAACGCGACCGCCCCGCGCTCCGTCACCCCCAAACCCGCACGGATCTACCCCAAAACCCCCTCAGCCAAAGGGGGTTTCGCCTCCTCCAAGTTACAACAACACCGCTCCCGACCCTTTTGGGGGGTTTTATTTTTCTCCCCCTGGGAGGATTCCCCGAAATTCTGCTCGGCCAGAAAGGAAAAAGAAACCACCACCACCAAAAAAAAAAAAAAAAAAAAAATTATTAATAAATCACATTTTAAACGCGAGAGGTACCAAAGCCACGTCCCTGCCCGCGCCAAAGCTGCGCTCTGGAGGATCCCAGAGCCGAGGGTTTGTTCCAGCAGGATCCTAAACCAGACACCTCTGAGCTAAAGCTGAGCTCAGCTGCTCCTGGGCTGCCTTCACCTCTTTAGTCCCTGGCTTAACATGGAAATCGCGGAGCCGCGGAGAGTTTCAACACCAGCACCGAGCGGCAAATTTCGCCACTCGGCTGCCCCGGCTTGGGGGTAAAAAAAAAAATAAAAATAAAATAATCCGGCTAGGCGCGAGAAAAGCTCGGTCTAAAGTCGAGTTTAGCGCGACGCCTCCGCCGCCCTGGACAGCAGCGCTCTGTGCTCGCAGCGAGTAAAGTCGGAGCTTGGAACTTACCAAACTTAATCTCTCCCACTGTTTAGGTACTTCTTAAGTGATTTTGAGAGGGATGTGAAGTGGACTGTCAGATCCCAAACCATTTGCTCGCCTTCCCTTTGGTAATTTTTTTTTTTATGGTCCTTTTCTTGCCTTTTTTTTTTTCTTCCCCTATATATATATATATATTTTTATTTTTTTTTTTGTAACCGATAGCAAACTATACCAAAAAAGTGGGTATGACATTTAGATGTCAAATGGATAGGGGGTTTTATCTCGAAGTTAGATCGTAAAAATCGCCCAGACCTCAGACAGATACCCCTCACTGGCTCTCAAAAGTCACGTGAGGTCCATAAAGTTAGTTTTATGGTTTTGGGGAGTTGACAATGTACAATATATTTCACATTCTCGAGAATGTTAAGTGACACTTTAACTGCTCGCTTTGGCTTGTAAGGGGCAGCGGTGGGTGAGCACTTTTCCAGATGAGGGATAAACCCTCGCAATTCAGGGGGTTTTGGGGTTGGGTTTTTTGGTTTTTTTTTTGCGGGTCCCGGTTTTCAGTGTAGTGGGCCCAGGGACCGCAGTGCTCGAAGTGAGTCCTGAAATATTCTCTGCTTTAAAAAAAAAAACCAACCCAAAAACCCCCCCAAAAAACCCCAAAAAACTAACAACAACAACAACAAAACCCCAAAACCCACCCCAACGGACCAAAAATTTCTGTTTGATGGGGAGCAAAGAGGAGGTGGACTTTCTCTCCGAGCTTTAATTCTGATTTTTAGGAGGTTTCAGCCTGCCCAGAGCTGGGCTGGAGTTGTTTCCACACCAGGCCCGCCAGGGAACTTGGTGTGGAAGAGGGAGGAAAAAAAAAAAAAGGAGGAAAAATGAGTGAAAATTCATTTTCCGAGCCCATGGTGCCCTTGCAGGGGTCGTGGGGACTCCAGGCCAAGTTTGGGGCTGTCCCTGTCCCCTCGGGAGGTGGCTCTGGGAGGGGGGGGTGGTTTGTGCCCGAGGTTATTTTGCATTTCAATCCCCTCCGCTCTGCCTGCGCTCTCACCTTCGCCTTTCAGCCCTTTTCACCTGCTCGCCAAGGAAAAAGCAGCTTTTTAATTCATTTTTTGTCTTTCCCTCCACCTGGGGCTTGCTGCTTTGCTTGTTTGGGGTTTTTTATTATCATTTTTTCCCCCTTTCCCCTCCCCTTTTTTATTTTTTTTCTTTTCTTTTTTTTCCCCCTTTTTTTCCACTTTGGCCTTTTTTTTAGTATCTATTTACCTTTTTTTGGGCCTTTTTATCGCTTTTCCACAGCTTTTTTCCTCCTTTTTTTTTTTTTTCCCTCCCCTCTCTTGGGTTTCCTCTCTCCTCCCTCCCCACCTCCCCGAGCCCAGACATTTAATAGGATCGAGTGTCCTCACATTTCCGCGCTCCGTCCCTGCCATCTGGAGACACTGAATGACCACTCTTGTGTCTCCGGCCCGGCTTGAAGTGCTACAGAAAAATAATCACGGGAGCTGCTGCTTCTGCATCTGGAGCCTCCAAACCCCCCCGAGCCCCACGACTCCCCCCTCCAAAAGGGGAATTTTCCAAGAGAAAATCCGGGAAAAAATAAACAAGCGGAGCTTGGGCTGGGCCGGGGGCTGGGCCGGGCAGGTGGCGCCTGAAAAAATTGGGCAGAAAGGGCCAAAAAAACTGGGGAAACCCCCTAAATTCTAAGTTTGGAGAGGAGTCTGGGAGGTTTTTGGGGTTTTTTTGAGGGAAGTTGTGTTTTAGGAGTTGTCACGTCCGCAAGGGAGGTGGAGGGGACTCCTCGCTCACACCTGACCCGGCTCCTCCCAACCTCCTCCCTCTTTCAAAAATCGAATTCGACTGAAAACGTTCTCTCAGAGCCAAAGCACCGGCTGAGAACTGGGGGAGATTCTAGAATTCACAGCGCCCGCAAACTTTGCTTTTTTCCTTCATCTTTTTTCCTTTTCTTTCTCCCTTTTCTTTACCCTCAGACCACATTTGGTGGACACATGTCCGTCTCTATTTTTATTATTTTTCCCCCCCTCCCCTTTTTTTTTTTTTCCTCCCCCCTTTGGCACACTTTGGAGATTGCTTTTCCTTCCTGGGGCTGTTTTTCCTGTCCTGCTCCGAACATCTTTGCCACCCTCAGCTGAGCTCGGGGCTGGCCTGAGCCGCCTCCGCTCCGCAGATTTGGGACATTTGGGGATCTCTCCCCGAATTGTTTTCAGCGGATAATAAAGATATTTGGGGGGACTTGGTGTTTGAAGGGGGGTTTGGGTCAAAATCGAGGTTTTAGCCCCAAATTTGGGGAGGTTTGGAAGGCGTGGTGGTGTTGGGGTGGGATCAGTGGTGGCCTGCTCATTCCTCATCCTCCTCGTCCCTCCTGGCGAGCAGAAATTGTTTATTTCCTGATCCCAAATCCGAGTTGTTCGGGCAGGGAAAGTCCCTCGGCTTTGGTGTGTGTTTGGGTTGTGCCTGGACCCCCAAAAAATCCCTCGTGTTCCCAAAATTCCTGCGCCTTTCTATCCATAAATTATCCATCCATCCATCCATCCATCCATCCATCCATCCATCCATCCCAGAAATTCAATTTTTTTTTTTTTTTTGGGATATTCCCAGCCAAACTTTCCTTCCAACCCCACTCCCACCACAGGAGCTACAAATAAGATTGGGTTTGTTTTTTTTTTTTCAAATTTTAACCTTTAATCCCATCCTTTCTTATTTGTTGCTGCGGCTAATTCGTGCTGCCGAGAGGGTAAAAAGCAGATTTTTTGGATTCGTCAGTGGGGTTTTCAGCCGTGGGATATTTTTTTTTTCAGTGGGGTTTTTTAGCTATGGGATTCACCAGTGGATTTTTAGCTATGGGATTTCCCAGCGGATGTTTGGCTGTGGGGTTTTTTTAGCCATGGGGTTTCCCAGCGGAGATTTTAGCTGTGGGATTTTTTTTTTTTCAGTGGAGCTTTTCAATGGGGTTTTTAGCTACGGGATTTCCCAGTGGAATTTTAGCTGTTGGGATTTCCCAGTGGGGTTTTTAGCCACGGGATGAGACCCTTTATGGGGTGACAACAGGTCTCATCTCCATCCCGGCTCACAGGGAACTGGAATTTTTACCTCACCTTCCTTCCCACTCATCCCAGGAGTTCTGCTTTCCACCTGCAGCGATTTTTGGGGTGTTTGCAGGGAGTTTTTGTGGGGTGTTTGGCGAGGTTTTTCTTTCTACAAGCTGCGTTTTGAGGGGATTATTGGGGGGGTTTTTTGGTGGGTTTTTTTGTTTTTCATGCACTGCCAAACCTCCCTCTTCCTGCGAGGTGTCATTGTCTCCCGTTTTCCAGCCCTCGAGGGGTCACGGGCTGAGCACGGGCTCGGCACAGGCTTCCCCTCGCTGCCCTTTAAAGGAAAAATTAATTAAAAAAAAATTAAAAAAACCCACCTAAAAAGCCAAACAACAACAACAAAAAAATCCTCTGCCCGTTTCTGGTGCAAAAGGAAACGTGAGGAGAGTAAACAGGAAAGCGCAGCTCTGACCGTGCAGGTAGGCGGGGATTTTTTTTTTTCCCTGGGCATTTTTCATCCTTTCTCCCACTTCCATGGCACACGTCAGGCACGGGACAATCGCTCCTTCCGCAGCTGCAGAGCGCAGGATAAACACAAAGTGCTTCAACCCCCGGCCACAATATCCCGCCGGGGGGGGGAGGGAAATTCTGCCTTTAAAAGCTGTTATTTGTGCGAAGCTTTCCTGCTCCAGGTGAGGAGAGCTCGGGTTTTACTGTTCTCCCAACACTGAGGGCTCAAATTTGAGATTTTGGGGTTTTTTTTGACCCCAAAAATGCCCTCCCCGTGAGCTCACCTGGCTCGCAGCACGTCCCTAATAAAAAAACAAGTCCCATTATAGTAAATCTCCCTTTTGGGGTTTTTTTTTTTCTGCCCTCTTGTCCTGTGTGCTCACCCCGAAGCTTTCCTGCCATAAACAGGGATTTGAAGGGGAAACAAAAAGCCCCGAAATCGTCTCTTTCTCACCCAAAAAGCCCAAGCTCAGGTTGCCCAGCCTGCCAGAGCCCAGATGAGCATCTGGGTTAATTAAAACTCTCATCAAGCTGCCTTCTTATTAGAGGGGGGGTGGGGCTGGGCAGGAAGGGCTCCCCATGCCCAGGGGTGGTGCTGAAAGGTGAAATAAAAAGGTGAAATAAAAAGGTGAAATAAAAAGGTGAAAAATTCGCCCATAAAATTCCAATTTCGGGGTTTATTCAGGAGGAAATGAGGGAGGGACGGGCGGAGGGGGGAATTTGTGAGAGGGTTGCGATGCCGTGCTGAGGCCATCTTGAATGTCATTTATTTATTTTATTTTATTTTTTAAGGTGGTTTTTTTTTGAGCTTTCGTGCGGTTCGGGCCTTTCCTCTCTCTCTCTCTGAGTGAGGTGGAACACCCTATTGAATTTTTTTCTCCCACCCAAAAATTCCACCTCGGCTGACGTTAAACCCCGAAATTTAACCCCAGAGTCAACCCCAAGAAAACCCAACTCCGCCAAGGTAACCCGGCTCCAGACGCGCCTGACGTCTTCTTTCACTCACCCGAAAAGTGATTAAAATCAGCTAAAGGATTTAATTAAGAGAATTAAATGAAAACGAAGGGGCACAAATGAGCCGGGCGAGAAAGAGAGAGGAGAGAGAGGAAAAAAAAAAAAAAAAAAAAAAAGAGAGAGGGAAAAAAAAAAAAAAAAAAGAGCAACACAGCTATTCTAAACGATTAAATCGCCATTTTAACAGTATAATGGGGTTTGCATACTGAACAGCGGAATCGGAGCTCATATCTCATCAATAATTCATAGGCGAGAGGGATCATCCCGAGGTCAGCAGACTTGGCCAGCCCCGGCTGCTGCTCCGGGGAGAGGCCGAGCCTCGGGATCACAACACGACACGGACCCCGGGGCTGCCGGGTCACCTTTTTAAGGAAAACATCAGCTCCGGGCCTCGTTTTTTTTTCTTTTTCTTTTTTTCTTTTTTTTCTTTTTTTTTTTTTTTTTCAATGGACCGAATCTCTCCTCGCCCGCCACTGTTGGGGGGAGGGCTCCGGTCCACCAACAATGTGCTGATTATGCTTTGAGGGATCTCAGGGATCTCCAATTTTATTTACCTCCCCCCCCCCCCCACCTCCTGCTTTTTCCCCCTTTCCTCCTGTTTTTTACCCCCCCCTCCCTTTCTGTTTTTTCCTTGTTTTCCTTCTTGCCTCCCTATTTTCTTCTTTTCCCCCCATTTTTTTCCCTGCTTTTTCCCCTCTCCTCCTTCTTTCCTCCTCTCTTCTTAATTCCCCCCCCCCTTTTCTGCTTTTTCTCCTTTTTTTTTTGCTTTTCCTCCTCTTCCTCCTCCTTTTTTCTCCCCTTCTCCTTCTTTTATCCCCCATTTTTCTGCTTTTTCCCTCTTCCTCCTGCTTTCCTTCC
>NW_027095189.1:0-30559 GCF_029207755.1 Chamaea fasciata | reverse complement strand
GCTCGTCACCCTCAAGGTGGGGGGCGGGGGGGCCGCGGGGGGGGGTTTGGGGGGTCCTGGGGGGATTTGGGGGGATTTTGGGGGGATTTTGGGGAGGTCCTGGGAGGGGTTTGGGGGGATTTGGGGGGATTTTGGGGGGTCCTGGGGGGATTTGGGGGGATTTGGGGGGTCCTGGGAGGGGTTTGGGGAGATTTTGGGGGTCCTGGGGAATTTGGGGGATTTTGGGGGGTCCTGGGGGGATTTGGGGGGGGGTTGGGGCATCCTGGGAGGGGTTTGGGGGGATTTGGGGGGATTTTGGGGGGATTTTGGGGGTCCTGGGAGGGGTTTGGGGGGATTTGGGGGGATTTTGGGGGGGTCCTGGGAGGGGTTTGGGGGGATTTTGGGGGGGTCCTGGGAGGGATTTGGGGGGATTTTGGGGGGTCCTGGGGGATTTGGGGGGATTTTGGGGGGTCCTGGGAGGGGTTTGGGGGGATTTTGGGGGATTTTGGGGGGGTCCTGGGAGGGGTTTGGGGGGATTTTGGGGGGGTCCTGGGAGGGATTTGGGGGGATTTTGGGGGGTCCTGGGGGATTTGGGGGGATTTTGGGGGGTCCTGGGAGGGGTTTGGGGGGATTTTGGGGGGTCCTGGGGGATTTGGGGGGATTTTGGGGGGTCCTGGGAGGGGTTTGGGGGGATTTTGGGCGTCCTGGGGGGATTTTGGGGGTCCTGAGAGGGGTTTGGGGTGATTTTTGGGGATTTTGGGGGGTCCTGGGAGGTGTTTGGGGAGATTTTGGGGGTCCTGGGAGGGGTTTGGGGAGATTTTGGGGGTCCTGGGGAATTTGGGGGATTTTGGGGGGTCCTGGGGGGATTTTGGGGGGAGTTGGGGCATCCTGGGAGGGGTTTGGGGGGATTTGGGGGGATTTGGGGGGATTTTGGGGGGATTTTGGGGGTCCTGGGAGGGGTTTGGGGGGATTTGGGGGGATTTTGGGGGGTCCTGGGAGGGGTTTGGGGGGATTTTGGGGGATTTTGGGGGGGTCCTGGGAGGGGTTTGGGGGGATTTTGGGGGGGTCCTGGGAGGGATTTGGGGGGATTTTGGGGGGTCCTGGGGGATTTGGGGGGATTTTGGGGGGTCCTGGGAGGGGTTTGGGGGGATTTTGGGCGTCCTGGGGGGATTTTGGGGGTCCTGAGAGGGGTTTGGGGTGATTTTTGGGGATTTTGGGGGGTCCTGGGAGGTGTTTGGGGAGATTTTGGGGGTCCTGGGAGGGGTTTGGGGAGATTTTGGGGGGTCCTGGGGAATTTGGGGGATTTTGGGGGGTCCTGGGGGGATTTTGGGGGGGGTTGGGGCATCCTGGGAGGGGTTTGGGGGGATTTGGGGGGGTCCTGGGGGAGGTTGGGGGGTCCTGGGGGGATTTTGAGGGGTCGAGGGATAATTTTGGGGTGATTTTTGGGGGTCCAGGGCTGATTTTGGGGTGAATTCGGGAGGTTTTGGGGTGATTTGGGGAAATTTTGGGGTGAATTCGGGAGGTTTTGGGGTGATTTTGGGGGTGATTTGGGGGCTCACGGATGATTCCGGGATTGAAGGATGATTTTGGGGGTCCAGGGCTGATTTGGGGGTAATTTTGGGGTAATTTTGGGGCGATTTTGGGGTGAATTTGGGAGGTTTGGGGAGATTTTGGGAGGTTTTGGGGTGAATTTGGGGGATTTTGGGCTGTTTTGGGGGGGTTTTGGGGGATTTTCGGGGGTTTGGGGGGATTTCGGGGGTTTTGGGGCGAGTTTTGGGGATTTGGGGTGATTTTGGATGATTTTGGGGGGATTTTTGGGGGTTTTGGGTGAATTTGGGGGATTTTGGGTAATTTTGGGGGGTTTTGGGGGATTTCGGGGGTTTTGGGGTGATTTTGAGTAATTTTGGGGGATTTTCGGGGGTTTTGGGGTGATTTTTGAGGGTTTCAGGGTGATTTTGGGGTGATTTTGGGGGATTTTAGATAATTTTGGGGTGATTTTGGGTAATTAGGGGGTGATTTTCGGGGGTTTTGGGGTGATTTTTGGGGGTTTTGGGGTTATTTTGGGTAATTTTGGGGGATTTCGGGGGTTTTGGGGTGATTTTGGGTAATTTTGGGGGATTTCGGGGGTTTTGGGGTGATTTTGGGTAATTTTGGGGGATTTCGGGAGTTTTGTGGTGATTTTGGGGTGATTTTTGGGGGTTTTGGGGTTATTTTGGGTAATTTTGGGGGATTTCGGGGGTTTTGGGGTGATTTTGGGGTGATTTTTGGGGGTTTTGGGGTCATTTTGGGTAATTTTGGGTAATTTCGGGGGTTTTGGGGTGGTTTTGGGGTGATTTTGGGTAATTTCGGGGGATTTCGGGGGTTTTGGGGTGATTTTGGGGTGATTTTTGGGGGTTTTGGGGTTATTTTGGGTAATTTTGGGGGATTTGGGGGGTTTTGGGGTGATTTTGGGTGATTTTGGGGTGATTTGGGGGGATTTTGGGTTGATTTTGGGTTGATTTTGGGGTGATTTTGGGTTATTTTGGGTAATTTTGGGGGATTTCGGGGGTTTTGGGGTGATTTTTTGGGGTCCTCAGGGGGGCAATCAAAGGACCCCCCGCTGAGCCAGCAGGGGGCGCTGACCACCCACGGGGGGGCGTGGCTTAACCCCTCCCACATCCATATACGGCAAAGCGGGCGTGGCCTCACCCTGACCCCGCCCCCTCCCAGATGGTCAGCCTGGCCAGTGACGTGCAGGAGCTGCGGGAGGCGGGGCTGAAGGGGGTGACGTCAGAGGAGACGCGGCTGCTGATTGGCTCGCTGCGGCGCGTGCCCAGCTTGATTGACATCCTGTGCTACAGCTATTGCTACCTGGGGCTGCTGACAGGTGAGAGGGCGGGGCCTGAGGGGGCGTGGCCTAAAGGGGTCACCTGGGGCGGGAATTTTGGGAGACCCGACTCCATGGGGGAAAAAAAAATTCCCGCCAAAATCAACTCCCGGAAGTCCCAAATCCGGGAGAAAAAAATCCCAAAATTTTGGGGGGAATTCTGAGGATATTTTGGGGGGTCCCAGAGGGAATTCTGGGAGAATTCCTGGGAATTTTTTGAGGGATTCATGGAAAACCTGACGTGGATTTTCCCTCAGGAGCGTTCACCCCAAATCCCTCCTCAATTCCCCCTCAGGAATGACGGGAAAACGACGGGATTTGTGTGGGAAAAACGAGGAATTTCAATGGGGAAAACCGAGGAATTTCAATGGGGAAAAACGAGGAATTTCAATGGGGAAAAACGAGGAATTTCAATGGGGAAAAACGAGGAATTTCAGTGGGAAAAACGAGGAATTTCAATGGGGGAAAAACGAGGAATTTCAGTGGGAAAAACGAGGAATTTCAATGGGGGAAAAACGAGGAATTTCAATGAGGAAAAACGAGGAATTTCAGTGGGGGAAAAATGAGGAATTTCAATGGGGGAAAAACGGGGAATTTCAATGGGGAAAACAAAGAATTTCAATGGGGAAAAACGAGGAATTTCAATGGGGAAAAACGAGGAATTTCAGTGGGGGAAAACCGAGGAATTTCAATGGGGAAAACCGAGGAATTTCAATGGGGAAAACCGAGGAATTTCAATGGGGAAAAACGAGGAATTTCAATGGGGAAAACCGAGGAATTTCAGTGGGGAAAACGAGGAATTTCAATGGGGGAAAACCGAGGAATTTCAATGGGGAAAACCGAGGAATTTCAATGGGGAAAAACGAGGAATTTCAATGGGGAAAAACGAGGAATTTCAGTGGGGGAAAACCGAGGAATTTCAATGGGGAAAAACGAGGAATTTCAATGGGGAAAAACGGGGAATTTCAATGGGGGAAAACCGAGGAATTTCAATGGGGAAAACCGAGGAATTTCAATGGGGGAAAACCGAGGAATTTCAATGAGGAAAACCGAGGAATTTCAATGGGGAAAACCGAGGAATTTCAATGGGGAAAAACGAGGAATTTCAATGGGGAAAAACGGGGAATTTCAATGGGGAAAACCGAGGAATTTCAATGGGGAAAACCGAGGAATTTCAATGGGGGAAAACCGAGGCCTTTCCACGGGAGAAGCGGGAACTTCTTGAGGGCTTCGTGTCAAACCCAGGTGGATTTTCCCGCCCTAAATCCCTCCCCGAATTCCACCCCCATCCCTTTTTTATCCCCCTTTTTTTTCCCCCTCTCCTCCGCCCCTCTCTGTCCGCAGGTCCCTTTTACCGCCTGGGCACTCACCTGGACTGGGTGCGGGGCTGGGCCGCGGGCCCCACGCTGCGGCGGGCGCTGAGCCACGCGCGCTGGGCGCCGGCGCTGGCGGCGCTGGGCGCGGCGGCGGGGCGCGCCTGGCCGGCGCGGGCGGCCCTGGAGCCCGACTTCGGGGCTCGGCCCTGGGCGGCGCGGTTGGCCTTGATGGCGCCCGTGTTCTTGGCGTTGAGGATGAGGCTCTACGTGGGCTGGCTGTGCGCCGAGAGCGGCTGCGTGGCCGCGGGGCTCGGCGTGTACCCCCGGAGCGCCAGGGCCAGGCCGGGACAGGGACCCACGGCCCAGTGGGGCGGGACACCCACGTGAGGGACGGCGGGGACGGCGGGGGGGGGGGTTGGGGACAGTGGGGGGGTTTGGGGACAGTGGGGACACTGGGGGGGATTGGGGACATTGGGGGGATTGGGGACATTGGGGGGGGCTGGGGACAGTGGGGATACTGGGGGGGATTGGGGACAGTGGGGGGATTGGGGACAGTGGGGGGATTGGGGACAGTGGGGGGGGCTGGGGACAGTGGGGACATTGGGGACACTGGGGGGACACTGGGGGACACTGGGGACACTGGGGACACTGGGGGGACACTGGGGACACTGGGGGGCACTGGGGACACTGGGGGGACACTGGGGGGACACTGGGGGGACACTGGGGACACTGGGGGGACACTGGGGACACTGGGGGGCACTGGGGACACTGGGGACACTGGGGGGACACTGGGGACACTGGGGGGCACTGGGGACACTGGGGACACTGGGGGGACACTGGGGAGACACTGGGGGGACACTGGGGACACTGGGGGGACACTGGGGAGACACTGGGGGGACACTGGGGACACTGGGGACACTGGGGGGACACTGGGGATACTGGGGGGACACTGGGGGGACACTGGGGACAATTGGGGGACACTGGGGGACACTGGGGACACTGGGGGGACACTGGGGACACTGGGGACACTGGGGGGACACTGGGGAGACACTGGGGGGACACTGGGGACATTGGGGGGACACTGGGGACACTGGGGGGACACTGGGGGGAGACTGGGGACACTGGGGACACTGGGGACACTGGGGGGACACTGGGGGGACACTGGGGGGACACTGGGGGACACTGGGGGACACTGGGGACACTGGGGGGACACTGGGGACACTGGGGACATTGGGGACACTGGGGGGACACTGGGGACACTGGGGACACTGGGGACACTGGGGGGACACTGGGGACACTGGGGGGACACTGGGGGGACACTGGGGGGACACTGGGGACACTGGGGACACTGGGGGGACACTGGGGGACAATTGGGGACACTGGGGGGACACTGGGGGGACACTGGGGACACTGGGGACACTGGGGGGACACTGGGGGACAATTGGGGACACTGGGGGACACTGGGGGGACACTGGGGGGACACTGGGGGACACTGGGGACACTGGGGGACACTGGGGACACTGGGGACACTGGGGGGACACTGGGGACACTGGGGGGACACTGGGGGACAATTGGGGACACTGGGGGACACTGGGGGGACACTGGGGGGACACTGGGGATACTGGGGGGACACTGGGGACACTGGGGACACTGGGGGGACACTGGGGGGACACTGGGGACACTGGGGGGACACTGGGGACACTGGGGGACACTGGGGGGACACTGGGGGACACTGGGGACATTGGGGGGACACTGGGGACACTGGGGACACTGGGGGGACACTGGGGGGACACTGGGGACACTGGGGGACACTGGGGACACTGGGGACACTGGGGACACTGGGGGGACACTGGGGGGACACTGGGGACATTGGGGACACTGGGGGGACACTGGGGACACTGGGGACACTGGGGGGACACTGGGGACACTGGGGGGACACTGGGGACACTGGGGGGACACTGGGGACAATTGGGGGACACCGGGGTACAGGGAGGTCCCCGTGTCCCTCCCGAGGGGTCACTTTGGGGCCCTCAGTGTCCTCCTGTCCCCCTTCGGGGTCACCTGGGCGTTCCCAGTGTCACTGTACACCCTGCTCGGTGTCACCTGGGGGGGGGTGGGTGGGGGTCTCAGGTGCCCCTCACCTGTCCCAGGTGCGCCGCCTCACCTGAGGGCCAATGGGATTTCGAGGCCATCCGCACCGTGGACCCCTGGGGCACCGAGGTGGTGGGGGAGGGTGTCACCTGTGTGTCACCTGGGGAGGGGTCTCAGGTGCCCCTCACCTGTCCCAGGTGCGCCGCCTCACCTGAGGGCCAATGGGATTTCGAGGCCATCCGCACCGTGGACCCCTGGGGCACCGAGGTGGGCCGGCGTTTCCGCGGCGGCCTCCGCAGGTGGAACATGACCGTGCAGTGGTGGCTGGCGGCCTACGTGCACCGCAGGGGGCCCCGCAGGTACCCCGTGCTCAGGTAGGCGCTGGGAGGGCACTGGGAGGGACTGGGAGGGACTGGGAGGGTGATTTGGGGCACTGGGAGGGACTGGGAGAGTGATTTGGGGGGCACTGGGAGGGACTGGGGGGCACTGGAAGCGACTGGGAGGGACTGGGAGGGCATTTGGGGGTCACTGGAGGGTGATTTGGGGCACCGGGGGGCACTGGGAGCGACTGGGAGGGCATTTGGGGTCACTGGGAGGGACTGGGAGGGTGATTTGGGTCACTGGGGGTCACTGGGAGGGACTGGGAGGGACTGGGAGGGTATTTGGGGTCACTGGGGGACACTGGGAGGGACTGGGAGGGTATTTGGGGTCACTGGGAGGGACTGGGAGGGTATTTGGGGTCACTGGGGGGCACTGGGAGGGACTGGGAGGGTGATTTGGGGCACTGGGAGGGACTGGGGGGGCATTTGGGGTCACTGGGGGGCACTGGGAGGGACTGGGAGGGTGATTTGGGGCGCTGGGAGGGACTGGGGGGGCATTTGGGGTCACTGGGAGGGACTGGGAGGGTGATCTGGGGGCACTGGGAGCACTGGGAGCACTGGGAGGGCATTTGGGGTCACTGGGAGGGTGATCTGGGGGCACTGGGAGCACTGGGAGCTGTTTTAGTTGGTGTCGATCGAATTTTGGGGCTGGGAACTGGATTTTGTGGACTTGGGAGGGAAAAAACCCGAAATTTCGGCTGCTTGGGGTGAACTTTGGGGGGGAAAAAACGATTTTTAGGTGTTTGGGCTGAATTTTGGGAGGCACAAACCGAATTTTGGCTCTTTGGGCTGGATTTGAGGGACAAAAACCAAATTTTGGCTCTTTGGGCTGGATTTGAGGGACAAAACCCAAATTTCGGCAGCTTGGGCTGAATTTGAAGGACAAAAACCAAATTTTGGCTGTTTGGGCTGAATTTGAAGGACAAAAACCAAATTTTGGCTGTTTGGGCTGAATTTGAAGGACAAAAACCAAATTTTGGCTGTTTGGGCCGAATTTGAAGGACAAAAACCAAATTTTGGCTGTTTGGGCTGGACTTTGAGTGGCACAAACCAAATTTTGGCTGTTTGGGCTGAATTTGAGGGACAAAAACCAAATTTCGGCAGCTTGGGCTGAATTTGAAGGACAAAAACCAAATTTTGGCTCTTTGGGCTGAATTTGAGGGTCACAAACCGAATTTCGGCAGCTTGGGCTGGACTTTGAGTGGCACAAACCAAATTTTGGCTGTTTGGGCTGAATTTGAGGGACAAAAACCAAATTTTGGCTGTTTGGGCTGGATTTGAGGGACAAAAACCAAATTTTGGCAGCTTGGGCTGAATTTGAAGGACAAAAACCAAATTTTGGCTGTTTGGGCTGGATTTGAGGGACAAAAACCAAATTTTGGCTCTTTGGGCTGGACTTTGAGGGACAAAAACCAAATTTTGGCTCTTTGGGCTGAATTTGAGGGGCACAAACTGAATTTTGGCTCATTGGGCTGGACTCTGAGGGACAAAAACCAAATTTTGGCTGTTTGGGCTGGATTTGAGGGACAAAAACCAAATTTTGGCAGCTTGGGCTGAATTTGAGGGGCACAAACCGAATTTTGGCTCTTTGGGCTGGACTTTAATGGGGAACAAACCGAATTTCGGCAGCTCGGGCTGAACTTTGAGGGACAAAAACCAAATTTCGGCAGCTCGGGCTGGATTTGAGGGTCACAAACCGAATTTCGGCAGCTCGGGCTGGATTTGAGGGTCACAAACCGAATTTCGGCAGCTCGGGCTGGATTTGAGGGTCACAAACCGAATTTCGGCAGCTCGGGCTGGATTTGAGGGTCACAAACCGAATTTCGGCAGCTCGGGCTGGATTTGAGGGTCACAAACCTGATTTTAGCCGCCCGAGCTCAACCGGAGGCAGCACAAACAACAGCCCAGCGCCTCTCAACCCCCACCTTGGCATTCCTCTCCCACCTCCGCTGACCCCCCCGTCCCCTCTCTCTTCCATCCTCCCCCGTTTTCTTTTCTTTCCTCCCTGCCCTCACCAAAATCCCCGCCAGGAACGCGTGGACCATGCTGGCCTCGGCTTACTGGCACGGGCTGCACGGCGGGCAGCACCTGGCCTTCCTCAGCGTGCCGCTGTGGCTGGCGGCCGAATCGGCGGCCGAGGCCGCGCTGGAGGGTCACTTCGGGGTGCCCCTGGAGGACGTGGCGGGCTGGAAGGGTTCCGCGCTCCGAGGGGCGCAGTGGTTCCTCAAGATGAGGGCTTTCGAGTACCTGAGCATGGGCTTCGTGCTGAGGGGAGCGGCGGCCACGTTGGCCTTTTGGGCCTCGGTGCATTTCTGCCTCCACGTGGTTCCTCTGCTCGTCCTGCTGGCGGCGCTGTGGGGCGGGGGGAAAGGGGCGGGGGGGAAAGGGGCGGGGAAAGGGGCGGGGAAAGGGGCGGGGAAAGGAGGAGGAGGAGGAGGAGGAGGAAGGAGGGGGAGATGAGCGCGTGAGGAGGAGGAGGAGGAGGAGGAAGGGGGAGAGTGAAGGTCGGGAGGGTCAGGGGGAGTCAGTGGGTTCTAAAAATCCGGAGGGTGGCGGCGCGCTGAGTCCTAAAATTGATGAGGGTGAGGATCGTCCAAATCCTAAAATCCAGGAGGGGAGAGACCCCCAAAATGCCCAAATTCAGGAGAGGGGAGATCTTCCAAATCCTAAAATTCAGGAGGGACGGGACCCCCAAAATCCCCAAATCCAGGAGAGGAGAGACCCCCAAAATCCCCAAATCCAGGAGGGACGGGACCCCCAAAATCCCCAAATCCAGGAGGGACGGGACCCCCAAAATCCCCAAATCCAGGAGGGACGGGACCCCCAAAATCCCCAAATCCAGGAGGGACGGGACCCCCTGAACCCCAAATCCCAGGAGCTGAGGAAGAGGACGGACCCCCCCAGTCCGAGCTTGGGGGGACCCCAAACTTTGGGGTGAGGAGGAGGAGGAGGAGGAGGAGGAGGAGGAAGGATTCCAATACTCAGGTCAAGGGGGAGGGACCCCAATGGAAAACACCCCGAACCCCAAAATTTGGATTGAGGGGGAGGGGGGGGAGCACTGATAACCCCAAATCAGGGGGGGACCCCCAAAAGTGGAGTTTTGGGGGGTCTGGGGGCTTTGGGCACCCCTTGGGGGGGTTTTTTTAGGGGAGGGGGGTGGGAGTGGGGGGCTCTGTTTTTGGAAAAGAGCCCCCCCCCCCAAAAAAAAAATTGAGATTAATAAAAGCCTTGAGTGACATCCCCGGGTGTGTTCGGTGTGTGTATGGGGGACCCCAAAACGGACGGAAATCAGCCCAAAAGTGACCCTCCAACTCCCAACTTATATTTAAGATTGACTTAAATACATCTAAAATGGACGCCGATACCAAAAATTGGTCCCAGTCCCCCTGAACTGACCTGATCCTGAGGGGAATCTTTGAGGGAAATGAGGCAAATCTTGGGGCAAATCCTTGGAATCTGGAAAGAACTCGGGCCCGGGAGATCCCAAGGGGATTTTGAGGGTTCCCAAAGGGGTTTTAGGGTTATTTTGGGCGTTCGCGAGACGGTTTCGGGGGTTTTTTGGGGAGACGTCCTCGCCTCCCCTCACGGCTCAACATGGCGGCGCTCCGCTGAGGGGAGAAGGCGGGAAACCTCCACTTCCGGCCTCGCGCCGTCAGGACAACGCGCGAGCCAATCAGAAGTGGGGATAAGGGCGGATTACAGCGGTCAGCCAACCAGCGGGCGACAACCAGGCGGAGCGACGCGGCTCTGGCGAATCAGAGAGCCAGATAAAAGGGCGGATCCACAGCGGCTCGACCAATCAGAACCGGGAAGGCGGAGGAGGAAGGCGGTGCGGCCTCAGCGGAGCGGCGGCCTGGTCCCGCCGCCGCCGCCGCCGCCGCCATGAACATCCTCCCGAAGAAGTCGTGGCACGTCCGCAACAAGGACAATGTGGCGCGGGTGCGGCGGGACGAGGCGGCGGCCGAGGTGGAGCGCAGGAAACGCGACGCGCGCGCGCTGCGGGCGGAGCAGGAGGCGAGTGCTGAGGGGAAGGCGGGGGGGGGGGGGGTAGGGGTAGGGAGCGGAAAGAGGGCGGGGCTAAACACCCGTCAGCCAATCAGCGGGAGCGCCGTTGACTACATTACGAGCGATGGGCGTGGCTTAGGGCGATTGGGGCTGAACACCCGTCAACCAATCAGCGGGAGCGCCCCTTGACTATATTCCGAGCGATGGGCGTGTCTTAGGTTGATTGGCGTCTCTGGGAGCGAACCATTTCTGTTTATTGGAGGGGGGTGGATTGAGCTAACAAAAAGCGTTTTTTTTGAGGGAGGGGGAGCAGCGAAACAAATTCCGGAGCGTAAAATAACTTGGGGAAGGGGCAAAACCAATGGGAGGGGATGGGGGGGGATTTTTGGGGGGGTCTTTGAGCCCTTTTCCCCCCCCCAGGTCCGCACGGAGCTCCTGCGGAAGCGGGCGAGGCTCGGGGGTCGCGGCCGCTCGCCCCCGAGCCCCGGCGGCCTCTTCCCCCCGGCCGAGGAGGCGCCGAACCGCGAGCACGAGGAGGAGAAGAGGCGGGAACAGGTGAGGGCGGCGAGGGGAGTTCGGAGACCCCGCCGGGAGATCCCTGTCCTCGGGCCAGCGGGAAAGGGGATTTCTGAGGGGAAAAAATGGGATTTCTGAGGGGAAAAATGGATTTTTGAGGGGAAAAATGGGATTTCTGAGGGGAAAAATGGGATTTCTGAGGGGAAAATGGGATTTCTGAGGGGAAAAATGGGATTTCTGAGGGGAAAAACGGGATTTCTGAGGGGAAAAATGGGATTTCTGAGGGGAAAAATGGGATTTCTGAGGGGAAAAATGGGATTTCTGAGGGGAAAATGGGATTTCTGAGGGGAAAAATGGGATTTCTGAGGGGAAAAATGGGATTTCTGAGGGGAAAAATGGGATTTCTGAGGGGAAAATGGGATTTCTGAGGGGAAAAACGGGATTTCTGAGGGGAAAATGGGATTTCTGAGGGGAAAAACGGGATTTCTGAGGGGAAAAACGGGATTTCTGAGAAAATGGGATTTCTGAGGGGAAAAATGGGATTTCTGAGGGGAAAATGGGATTTCTGAGGGGAAAAATGGGATTTCTGAGGGGAAAAAATGGGATTTCTGAGGGGAAAAACGGGATTTCTGAGGGAAAAATGGGATTTCTGAGGGGAAAAATGGGATTTCTGAGGGAAAAATGCGATTTTGAGGGGAAAACGGGATTTCTGAGGGGAAAATGGGATTTCTGAGGGGAAAATGGGATTTCTGAGGGAAAAACGGGATTTCTGAGGGGAAAAACGGGATTTCTGAGGGAAAAATGGGATTTCTGAGGGGAAAATGGGATTTCTGAGGGGAAAATGGGATTTCTGAGGGGAAAAGATTGAACGGATTTCTGAGGGGAAAATGGGATTTCTGAGGGGAAAAATGGGATTTCTGAGGGGAAAAAGGGATTTCTGAGGGGAAAATGGGATTTCTGAGGGGAAAATGGGATTTCTGAGGGGAAAATGGGATTTCTGAGGGGAAAATGGGATTTCTGAGGGGAAAATGGGATTTCTGAGGGGGAAAATGGGATTTCTGAGGGGAAAATGGGATTTCTGAGGGGAAAAATGGGATTTCTGAGGGGAAAAATGGGATTTCTGAGGGGAAAATGGGATTTCTGAGGGGAAAATGGGATTTCTGAGGGGAAAATGGGATTTTGAGGGGAAAAATGGGATTTCTGAGGGGAAAAACGGGATTTCTGAGGGGAAAAACGGGATTTCTGAGGGGAAAAATGGGATTTCTGAGGGGAAAATGGGATTTCTGAGGGGAAAAAATGGGATTTCTGAGGGGAAAATGGATTTCTGAGGGGAAAAATGGGATTTCTGAGGGGAAAATGGGGTTTCTGAGGGGAAAAATGGATTTTTGAGGGAAAATGGGATTTCTGAGGGGAAAAACGGGATTTCTGAGGGGAAAATGGGATTTCTGAGGGGAAAAATGGGATTTCTGAGGGGAAAAATGGGATTTCTGAGGGAAAATGGGATTTCTGAGGGGAAAAACGGGATTTCTGAGGGGAAAAACGGGATTTCTGAGGGGAAAATGGGATTTCTGAGGGGAAAATGGGATTTCTGAGGGGAAAATGGGTTTTTGAGGGGAAAAATGGGATTTCTGAGGGGAAAATGCGATTTTGAGGGGAAAATGGGATTTCTGAGGGGAAAATGGGATTTCTGAGGGGAAAAAATGGGATTTCTGAGGGGAAAAATGGGATTTCTGAGGGGAAAATGGGATTTCTGAGGGGAAAAACGGGATTTCTGAGGGGAAAAACGGGATTTCTGAGGGGAAAAAATGGGATTTCTGAGGGGAAAATGGGATTTCTGAGGGGAAAAATGGGATTTCTGAGGGGAAAAACGGGATTTCTGAGGGGAAAAAATGGGATTTCTGAGGGGAAAATGGGATTTCTGAGGGGAAAAACGGGATTTCTGAGGGGAAAAATGGGATTTTTGAGGGGAAAAATGGATTTTTTTTAGTGGGAAAAAGCGGAATTTCAGTGGGAAAACCGGGAATTTTTGGAGGGATTCCTGGCAAACCGAGGTGGATTTTCCCTCAGGGCTCTTCACCCCAATTTCCCCCTCAGGAACGACGGGAAAACGGCGGGATTTGGGTGGGAAAAATGAGGAATTTTAGTGGGAAAAATGAGGAATTTCAATGGGAAAAACGAGGAATTTCAATGGGGAAAATGAGGAATTTCAGTGGGAAAAATGAGGAATTTCAATGGGAAAAATGAGGAATTTCAATGGGAAAAATGAGGAATTTCAATGGGGGGAAAATGAGGAATTTCAATGGGGGAAAAAGAGGAATTTCAATGGGAAAAACGAGGAATTTCAGTGGGAGAAAAATGAGGAATTTCAGTGGGGAAAAACGAGGAATTTCAGTGGGAAAAATGAGGAATTTCAATGGGGAAAATGAGGAATTTCAATGGGGAAAAACGAGGAATTTCAATGGGGGAAAATTGAGGAATTTTAGTTTCAAAACGCGGAATTTCAGTGGGAAAACGCGGAATTTCAGTGGGAAAACGCAGAATTTCAGTGGGAAAACGCGGAATTTCAGTGGGAAAACGCGGAATTTCAGTGGGAAAACGCAGAATTTCAGTGGGAAAACGCGGAATTTCAGTGGGAAAACGCAGAATTTTAGTTTCAAAACGCAGAATTTCAGTGGGAAAACGCGGAATTTTAGTTTCAAACGCGGCATTTCAGTGGGAGAACCCGGGAATTGTGGGCGGGGTTCCCGGCCTGCCCCCAATCGCCGTCTCTCCGTCGCAGGAACGCCGGAGCGCGCCCTGGGCCTCCTGACCTACCTGGGGCAGAGCGCGGCCGAGGCTCAGCTGCGCCCGCCCTGGTACCTGCGGCCCCCCGAGCGCCGGCCCCGCTCCCCCGGGGCGCCGCCGGATCCGCCGGATCCGCCGGATCGCGGGGATCCACCGGATCGCGCCGGCAAAGCCGCCCGGGAGGGCGAAGGGAAGCGCCGGAGCGAGCGCCGCGCCGGGCCCGTGGGGTGAGCGCCGCCCGGGGGGCTCCTTCGTTAACCCCCGCTTCTGGCCGTTAATTGAGTCATTAATTACATCTTCTGTTCCTTAATTCATTAACCCCCGCTTCTGGCCGTTAATTGAGTCATTAACCCCCGCTTCTGGCCGTTAATTGAGTCATTAACCCCCGCTTCTGGCCGTTAATTGAGTCATTAATTACATCTTCTGTTCCGTAATTCATTAACCCCCTCTTCGGTCCGTTCATTGAGTCATTAATCCCCTCCTCTGTTCGTTAATTGAGTCATTAATCACCTCTTCTGTTTGTTTATTGAGTCATTAATCCCCTCTTCTGTCTGTTGAGTCATTAATCCCCTCTTCTGCTCATTAATTAATCCCCTCTTCTGTCCATTAATTGAGTCATTAATCACCTCTTCTGGCCGTTGAGTCATTAATCCCCTCCTCGGGCCGTTCATTGAGTCATTAATCGCCTCTTCTGTTTATTAATTGAGTCATTAATCGCCTCCTCTGTTCGTTTATTGAGTCATTAACCCCCTCTTCTGTCCGTTAATTAATCCCCTCCTCTGTTCGTTAATTAATTCATCCCCTCCTCTGGCCATTAATTGAGTCATTAATCCCCTCTGTCCGTTAATTGAGTCATTAATCCCCTGCTCTGTTCGTTAATTGAGTCATTAATCGCCTCTTCTGTTCCTTAATTCATTAACCCCCTCTTCTGTCCGTTAATTGAGTCATTAATCGCCTCTTCTGTTTGTTTATTGAGTCATTAATCCCCTCCTCTGTTCGTTAATTAATCCCCTCTTCTGTTCGTTAATTCATTAATCCCCTCCTCTGTTCGTTAATTCAGTCATTAATCGCCTCTTCTGTTCATTAATTGAGTCATTAACCCCCTCTTCTGTTTATTGAGTCATTAATCCCCTCTTCTGTTTATGAATTGAGTCATTAATCCCCTCCTCTGGCCGTTAATTGAGTCATTAATCGCCTCTTCTGTCCGTTAATTTGTTAATCACCTCTTCTGTTTGTTCATTGAGTCATTAATCCCCTTTTCTGTCTATCAGTCAATTAATTAATCCCCTCTTCTGTTCCTTAATTGAGTCATTAATCCCCTCTTCTGTTCCTTAGTTCATTAATCGCCTCTTCTGTTCATTAATTGAGTCATTAATCCCCTCTTGTGTTCATTAATTAATTAATCCCCTCTTCTCTCCGTTCATTGAGTCATTAATCCCCTCTTCTGTTCATTAATTGATTAATTTATCCCCTTTTGCTGTTCATTAGTTAATTAACCCCTTTTTCTGTTCACTAATTACCCCTTTAACCCCCCCGTAATCAGCACTAATTAGCGCTAATTTACCCCCCCAGGCTGGCGGAGCTGCGGCGGCAGCGCTTGGCCCGCGAGGCCGCGGAGAGAGCGCGGAGCCGGGAGCTGCTGGCGAGGGCCGGGGACCCCCGAAAACTCACCTGAGACCCCGAAAAATAAACCTGAGACCCCGAAAAATAAACCTGAGACCCCCAAAAATAAACCTGGGACCCCAAAAAATAAACCTGAGACCTCCAAAAACACACCTGGGACCCCGAAAACTCACCTGAGACCCCGAAAAATAAACCTGGGACCCCGAAAACTCACCTGAGACCCCCAAAACTCACCTGGGACCCCAAAAAACTCACCTGGGACCCCGAAAACTCACCTGGGACCCTCAAAAACACACCTGGGACCCCCGAAAACTCACCTGAGACCCCGAAAACACACCTGAGACCCCAAAAAATAAACCTGGGACCCCAAAAAATAAACCTGGGACCCCCAAAAACACACCTGGGACCCCGAAAACTCACCTGAGACCCCGAAAACACACCTGGGACCCCGAAAACACACCTGAGACCCCGAAAACACACCTGAGACCCCGAAAAATAAACCTGAGACCCCCAAAAACACACCTGGGACCCCCGAAAACTCACCTGAGACCCCGAAAAATAAACCTGAGACCCCCAAAAATAAACCTGGGACCCCAAAAAATAAACCTGAGACCTCCAAAAACACACCTGGGACCCCGAAAACTCACCTGAGACCCCGAAAACACACCTGAGACCCCAAAAAATAAACCTGGGACCCCAAAAAATAAACCTGGGACCCCCAAAAACACACCTGGGACCCCCGAAAACTCACCTGAGACCCCGAAAACTCACCTGGGACCCCGAAAAATAAACCTGGGACCCCAAAAACACACCTGGGACCCCCGAAAACTCACCTGAGACCCCGAAAACACACCTGGGACCCCCGAAAACTCACCTGGGGACCCCGAAAACTCACCTGGGACCCCCGAAAACTCACCTGGGGACCCCGAAAAATAAACCTGGGACCCCCAAAAACACACCCGGGACCCCAAAAACACACCCGGGGACCCCCCAAAATCCACCTCAAATCCCATTTTTTTGGGGGGGAGGGGGAGAAGAAAAACCCCCCAAATTCCCCAGGGAGGAAAAAAAAACAACAAAAAAAATTTTGGGGGGCGTTTCGGGATCAAAACGTGAAAAAATCTCATTTAAAAAAGGGAAAATCTCATTAAAAAAAGGGAAAATTTCATTAAAAAAAGGAAAATCTCATTAAAAAAAGGAAAAATCTCATTAAAAAAAGAAAAATCTCATTAAAAAAAGGAAAATCTCATTAAAAAAAGGGGAAAATCTCATTAAAAAAAGAAATCTCATTTAAAAAAGGGAAAATCTCATTAAAAAAATGAAAAATCTCATTAAAAACGGAAAAAATGTCATTAAAAAAAGGAAAAATCTCAAAAAACGGAAAAATCTCATTAAAAACGGAAAAATCTCATTAAAAAAAGGAAAAATCTCATTAAAAAAAGGAAAATCTCATTAAAAAAAGGAGAAATCTCATTTAAAAAAGGAAAAATCTCATTAAAAAAGGAAAAATCTCAAAAAACGGAAAAATGTCATTAAAAAAATGAAAAATCTCATTAAAAAAGGAAAATCTCATTAAAAAAAGGAAAATCTCATTAAAAATGGAAAAATCTCATTAAAAACGGAAAAAATCTCATTAAAAAAAGGAAAAATCTCAAAAAACGGAAAAATCTCACTAAAAAAGGAAAAATCTCACTAAAAAAAAGAAAATTTCATTAAAAAAAGAAAAATCTCATTAAAAAACGGAAAAATCTCATTAAAAAAAGGAAAATCTCAAAAAACGGAAAAATCTCACTAAAAAAAGGAAAAATCTCATTAAAAAAAGGAAAAATCTCATTAAAAAAAGGAAAAATCTCATTAAAAAAAGGAAAAAATCTCAAAAAACGGAAAAATCTCATTAAAAAAGGCAAAATCTCATTAAAAACGGAAAAATGTCATTAAAAAAAGGCAAAATCTCATTAAAACCGGAATGAAAATCCATTTTTGGGGGTGATTTTTGCAGCCTGGGTGGGGATTTGTGTCGAATTCTTTTCGGGGTGAAAAAAGATGTTTTTGGGGGTAAAACTGGAGTTCCCACCCCCCCAAAAAAATTCCCCTCGTCCCTTAAAAACGCCCAAAATCAACTCAAACAACCCCAAATTCCAACTCCCACGTCCCCCACCACGACCCTGTGATATAAAACTATTTATTCATAAATATTTGCCAAAAACGAAAAAAACCGAACGACGACAACAACGAAAAAAAAAACCCGAAAATAACTTGACGGAAAAAAAAAAATATCTTCCAACTTTTCCCCGGAAGGAGAAAAAAAAACCCCAAAAAAACCCCCAAAAAACCCCCAAAAAAACCCCAAAAAAAACCCAAAAAACCCCCAAAAAACGCCAAAAAACCCCAAAAAAACCCCAAAAACCCCAAAAACCCCCAAAAAAAACCCCAAAAACCCCAAAAAACCCCAAAAAACGCCAAAAACCCCAAAAAACCCCAAAAAACCCCAAAAACCCCCAAATTTCTTCACCCCCCCCGAGTTCCGCTCAGCCCAGCTGCGGCAACGGGGAAAAGGGCCGAGGAAAAATTCCCCAAATTTTGGGGTGAATTGGAGGAATTTTGGGGGGTTTTTGGGGCTTTGTTTTTTGGGGCATTTTTCATGTTTTTTGGGGCATTTTTTCCATTTTTTGGGGCATTTTTCATGTTTTTTGGGGCGTTTTTTGTTTTTTGGGGCGTTTTTTCCATTTTTTGGGGCGTTTTTTCTGTTTTTTGAGACATTTTTTCTGTTTTTGAGGCGTTTTTTCTGGTTTTGAGGCGTTTTTCATGTTTTTTGAGGCGTTTTTCATGTTTTTTGAGACATTTTTTCTGGTTTTTGGGGTGTTTTTCATGTGTTTTGAGACATTTTTTTCTGTTTTTGGGGCGTTTTTTCTGTTTTTTGGGGCGTTTTTCATGTTTTTTGAGCCATTTTTTCTGTTTTTGAGCCGTTATTTCTGTTTTTGGGGGCGTTTTTCATGTTTTTTGGAGCGTTTTTTTCTGTTTCTGAGCCGTTATTTCTGTTTTTTGGGGCGTTTTTCATGTTTTTTGGAGCGTTTTTTCTGGTTTTGGGGCGTTTTTCATGTTTTTTGACGCGTTCTTTCTGTTTTTTGGGGCATTTTTCATGTTTTTCGGGGCGTTTTTCCTGTTTTTCGGGGCGTTTTTTCTGTTTTTCGGGGCGTTTTTCCTGTTTTTCGAGGCGTTTTGGGGTTTTTTGGGGGTTTTTTGGGGTTTTTTTTGGCCCCCCCTCACTGCAGGTCTCGGTCCTCCAGGTATCGATACTCGAAGGTGAATCCTTCCTTCTTGCGCTGCCCCCACTTCTCGTAGTCGAAGTAGATGTAAGTGCCCTGAAATTTGGAGGAGGTCAAAAGGTCAAGGGGACTCCGAAAAAATGGATCCGGGGGGTCCTGAAACCCCCATCCCAAAAAAAACCCGGGAAAATCCGAGTTAGGGGAAGGATTTTGGGGATTTTGGGGAAAATTTGGGGATTTTTGGGTTTTTTTTCCGAGTTTTTGGGGGAATTTTGGGATTTTTTTGGGCTCAAAAATTGTCGGGAACCACAAAAAAATGGATCGGGAACCCCAAAAATCCCAATCCCAAAAAAAACTCCGGGAAAATCCGAGTTAGGGGAAGAATTTTGGGGGAATTTTGGGAATTTTGGGGGAAAATTTGGGGATTTTTGGGTTTTTTTCAAGGTTTTTTTTGGGAATTTTGGGGAATTTTTTGGGCGCAAAAATTGTCGGGAACCACAAAAGATGGATCGGGAACCCCAAAAACCCCAATCCCAAAAAAAACTCCGGGAAAATCCGAGTTAGGGGAAGGATTTTGATAATTTTGGGAATTTTGGGGAAAATTTGGGGATTTTTTTGTTTTTTCGAGGTTTTTTGGAAATTTTGGGATTTTTTTGGGCGCAAAAATTGTCGGGAACCACAAAAAATGGATCGGGAACCCCAAAAATCCCAATCCCAAAAAAAACTCCGGGAAAATCCGAGTTAGGGGAAGGATTTTGGGAATTTTGGGGAAAATTTGGAGATTTTTGGTTTTTTTCGAGTTTTTTTTGGGAATTTTGGGATTTTTTTGGGCTCAAAAATTGTCGGGAACCCCAAAAAATAGATCGGGAACCCCAAAAACCCCAATCCCAAAAAAAAACTCCGGGAAAATCCGAGTTAGGGGAAGGATTTTGGGGGAATTTTGGGAATTTTGGGAAGAATTTGGGGATTTTTTTTTTTGGAATTTTGCAAGGGGATTTTTTTTTTTTTTTTGGGAAATTCGGGATTTTTGGATGTTGGAATTTGGAGGGAAGCCCAAAACAATCAATTCCCAAAAACCCCAACCCCCCCCCCAAAAAACCCCCCAAAAATCCCGGGAGAATTTGGACTTCGGGGCGGAATTCTGGGAAATTTTTGGGGGGGGGGAAGAATTTTGGGAATTTTTTGGGGGATTCTTCCCAAATTTCTCGGCGGAATTTTGGGAGCAGGGAATAAATCTGAGGATCCAGGTGGGAATTCGGGGATTTTAACGACCCCACACTTGAAAAAAACCAAAATTTTAATCCAAAATCCAATTTACGTCGGATTTTTTTCCCGAGTTTTTGGGGATTTTTTTTTTTGCAGGTTTGGGATAATTTTGTGAACCCAGGCGGGATTTAGGGCTGAAATTCTGGGAATATTTGGAATTTTGGGACCAACTTCAACGATTGGACGCGAAAAATTCACCGAAAAATCCGTTTTGGGGCCGATTTTGAAGCCGTTTGTGGGATTTTTTTGGGGGTTTTTTTTTGGGGAATTTTGGGGGAATTTTGGGGGAATTTTGGGGGAATTTTGGGGGAATTTTGGGGATCCCTGACCTGCTCGAACTCGTCGGTGATGGTCTTGGGCTCCTCGTGCCGTTGGAACCACATCATGTACTTGGTGTGGAAACGCCACGACTGCTTCTTCAGCGCCTTGGCCGCCAGGTACTGAGCCTTGGTGCCCTGGAAAACATCCAAAAAACCTGGAATTCCGGGCCCCAAAAACCCGGGAAATCGCCCCAAAGGCACGCGGGAGCCGCCGGAACACGAGCGGCACCCAAAATGAACAAATTTCACCCCAAAATGAACAAATTTCAGCCCAAAATGATCAAATTTCACCCCAAAAAAATCCATTTTCACCCCAAATATTCTGAATTTTTACATCCAAATATTCAGAATTTTCACCCCAAATATTCTCAATTTTTGCACCTAAATATTCTGAATTTTCACCCCAAATATTCTGGATTTTTTCACTTTTTTCCCCCCAAATATTCCACTTTTTTTCCCCAAATATTCAGAATTTTCACCCCAAATATTCTGAATTTTTACCACGAATATTCTCAATTTTTACACCCAAATATTCCGAATTTCCCCCCAAATATTCAGAATTTTCCCCCCAAATATTCAAAATTTTCCCCCCAAATATTCCCAGTTTTACCCCAAAATATTCCCAGTTTTATTGAATTCCCGGGATTTTTGGGGTGAATTTTGTGGATTTTGGGGGCGATTTTGCGGATTTTCGACGTTTTTCAAATTCCCGGAAATTTTGGGGCGAAATTTTGGGATTTTGGTACCTCCAGGTAGTAGAAGATGAAGAACAAAGTCTGAGAACTTTGGAACTCCTAAAGAGCTCTTTTGGGGTGATTTTGGGGTGATTTTGGCCAATTCTGGGGCGATTTTGCGGATTTTTGACGTTTTTGGAATTCCCGGGAATTTTGGGGTGAATTTTCGGGATTTTGGTACCTCCAGGTAGTAGAAGATGAAGAACAAAGTCTGGAAATAAAAGAGAACCCCCTAAAAGCTTTTTTGGGATGGATTTTGGCCGATTTTGGGGCGATTTTGGGGCAATTTCCGGGATTTTTGACATTTTCTGAATTCCCGGGAATTTTGGGGTGAATTTTCGGGATTTTGGTACCTCCAGGTAGTAGAAGATGAAGAACAAGGTCTCGGTGGAGAGGCGCTGGTAGAACTCGACGGTGTCCGAGTGGGGAGGGGGCAGCTGGTGGTGGTAGGGGGGAGTGGGGCAGGGATTGCGGGGCAGGTTACTGCCTGGAAAACGGGAAAAAACGACCCAAAAACGGGCAAAAACGGGCAAAACCGGGCAAAACCGGGCAAAACCGGGCAAAAACCACGGCGGGGGGGGGAGGGGGAGAGCGAGGGGGGATGGGGGAGGTCGGGAATGGAGAAGGGGGGATGGAAGGAAAGGAAAGGGGCAAAAGTTGGGAATGGGGGAAACGGGGGAAAAAATGGGGGAAAAATGGGGAAAAATGGGGAAAAATGGGGGAAAAATGGGGGGAAAATGGGGGAAAAATGGGGAAAAATGGGGAAAAAAACGGGGAAAAATGGGGGGAAAAATGGGGGAAAAATGGGGGGAAAATGGGGAAAAATGGGGAAAAAATGGGGGGAAAATGGGGAAAAATGGGGGAAAATGGGGGAAAATGGGGGGAAAATGGGGGGAAAATGGGGAAAAATGGGGGAAAATGGGGGAAAATGGGGAAAAAATGGGGGGAAAATGGGGAAAAATGGGGAAAAATGGGGAAAAAATGGGGAAAAATGGGGAAAAAATGGGGAAAAAATGGGGGGAAAATGGGGAAAAATGGGGGAAAATGGGGAAAAAATGGGGAAAAATGGGGAAAAAATGGGAAAAAATGGGGAAAATGGGGAAAAAATGGGGAAAAAATGGGGAAAATGGGAAAAAAATGGGGGGAAAATGGGGAAAAAATGGGGAAAAATGGGGAAAAAATGGGGGGAAAATGGGGAAAAATGGGGAAAAAGTGGGGAAAAAAATGGGGGAAAAAGGCAAAATGACAAATGGAAAATGGGGAAAAAGTGGGGAAAAAATGGGGAAAAAAATGGGGGAAAGGGCAAAATGACAAAGGGAAAATGGGGGGAAATTAGAGAAATTAGAAATTAAAATTGGGGGGAAAAAAAAGCCCCAAATTATGGGGCAAAAAATGCCCAAAAAATTGAAAAAAAATCCCCATTGAACTGCTCTGAAACCCCCCAAATCCCCCCAAATCCCCCCCAGGACCCCCCAAATTTCCGGGAAATTCCGGGAAATCCCGGGAATTCCCACCTGATCCTCTCGGAATCCGAGGGGTGGGGCACGTGGTGCCCCAAAATCCCCATTTAAATGCTCTGAAACCCCCCAAATCCCCCCAAATCCCCCCCAGGACCCCCCGAAATCCCGGGAAATTCCAGGAAATTTCAGGAATTCCCACCTGATCCTCTCGGAATCCGAGGGGTGGGGCATGTGGTGCCCAAAACTCCCCATTGAACTGCTCTGAAACCCCCTAAAAACCCCCTAAGACCCCCCAAATCCCCCCCAAATCCACCCCAGGACCCCCCGAAATCCTGGGAAATTCCAGGAAATTTTGGGAATTCCCACCTGATCCTCTCGGAATCCGATGGATGAGCCACGTGGTGCCCAAAAATCTCCCCAAAATCCCCACTGAACTGCTCTGAAACCCCCCAAATCCCCCTAAATTCCCCCCAGGACCCCCCGAAATCCTGGGAAATTCCAGGAAATCCCGGGAATTCCCACCTGATCCTCTCGGAATCCGAGGGGTGGGGCATGTGGTGCCAGGCGGGCTCCTGCAGCGCCTGCTGGTAGAGCTGCTCCTTGGGCAGGGGCAGGGGGCCCAGGGGCAGACCCCCAGCGACAGCGGGATGCTGACCTCGCCCAGAGCCCCCCCGGGCGCCCCCGAGCCGCCCCCCGAGGAGCCGCCGGCGCCCCCCGAGCCGGGGGCCGCGCCCCGCCGGGCCCAGCAGCAGCTCTGGGGGACGGGGGAGAGAGAAAACGGGGGGTTAGGGGGGGTGGGGGGAGATTTTGGGATTTTGGGGAGATTTTGGGGGGGGTTGGGGGGGATTTGGGGGGGTTTGGGGGGATTTTGGGGGATTTGGGGGGATTTGGGGGGGTGGGGGGAGATTTTGGGGGGGATTTTGGGGATTTTGGGGGATTTGGGGGGATTTGGGGGGGAATTGGGGGGGTTTGGGGGAATTGGAGATTTAGGGGGAGGTTTGGGGGGGTTTGGGGGGGTTGGGGGAGATTTTGGGGGGGCTTGGGGGGAGATTTGGGGAGATTTTGGGGGGGTTTTGGGGAATTTGGGGGTTTGGGGGGAGATTTCGGGGGGGTTTGGGGGATTTTGGGGGATTTGGGGGGATTTTGGGGATATTTTGGGGGGGGTTGGGGGGATTTGGGGGGGTTGGGGAGAGGTTTGGGGGGATTTTGGGAATTGGGCGGGGGTTGAGGGGATTTGGAGGGGATTTGGGGAATTTGGGGGGGTTGGGGGGAGATTTTGGGGGGATTTTGGGGGATTTGGGGGGATTTTGGGGATATTTTGGGGGGGGTTGGGGGGATTTGGGGGGGGTTGGGGGGAGATTTGGGGGGATTTGGAGGTTTGAGGAGAGGTTTGGGGGGGATTGGGGGGGATTTGGAGATTTGGGGGGCTTGGGGGTAAGTTTGGGGGTAAGTTTGGGGGATTATGGGAGATTTGGGGGGATTTGGGGGGATTTGGGAGGATTTTGGGGGGGTTTGGGGGCATTTTGGGGGGATTTAGGGGGATTCTGGGGGTTTGAGGCAGATTTTGGGGTGAATTTTTGGGATTTTGGGGAATTTGGGGAGGGGTCTCCCCCTGTCCCCCATCCCCAGGGGGTTCGGGGATGACTTTGGGGTGAATTTTTGGGATTTTGGGGAATTTGGGGAGGGGTCTCACCCCTGTCCCCCAGCCCCAGGGGGGGCCCCGGCTCCTCCAGGCCCGTCCCCAGCGCCGCCCGTTCCGCCATCGACTTGAGGCTGCTCAGCGGCTCCGCGGCCTGGGGGGCAGGAAGGGGTTAAATTCGGGGCGGGGGTCCCAAAAACCACCGGGGGGGGGAGGGGGGAGGGGGAGGGGGAGGGGGAGGGGACGCACGAAAATATCTCGAGGGTTTTTTTTTTACCCAAAAAATTTCCCCCTTTTTTTTTTCCCCACCCCAAAATCCCCCGTTTTGAACCCAAAAATTTCTCTTTTTTTTTTTTTCGACCCCTCCCCCCCCCGCCAAAAAAAAATTCCCGTTTTTTTATCCCGAAATTCTCCAACTTTCCCCCCAAAATTCGCATTTTCATCCCAAAATTCCCGACTTTTCCCCCCAGAATTCCTGTTTTTTCCTCCAATTCCGGTTTTCCCCAAATTCCCATTTTTTTTCCCCCAAATTCCCATTTTTCCCCCCAAATCTCCATTTTTCCCCAAGCTCCAGTTTTTTCCCATTTTTTCCCATCCAAATTCCCATTTTTCCCCCCCAATTCCCATTTTTCCCCCCAAATTCCCATTTTTCCCCAAATTCCCGTTTTCCCCAAATTCCCGTTTTTTCCCCAAATTCCCGTTTTTTTCCCCCAGAATTCCTGTTTTCCCCCCCAAATTCCCATTTTTTCCCCCCAAATTCCCATTTTTTTCCCCCAAATTCCCATTTTTCCCCCCAAATTCCCGTTTTTCCCCAAATTCCCATTTTTTCCCCCAAATTCCCATTTTTTCCCCAAATTCCGTTTTTTCCCCAAATTCCCATTTTTCCCCCAAATCCCCATTTTTCCCCAAATTCCCATTTTTTCCCCAAATTCCCGTTTTCCCCCAAATTCCCGTTTTTTCCCTCCAAATTCCCATTTTTTCCCCAAATTCCCGTTTTTCCCCAATTTCCCGTTTTTCCCGCCCCAAATTCCCGGTTTTTCCCGCCCAAATTCCCGTTTTTTCCCCCCAAATTCCCGGTTTTTTCCCGCCCAAATTCCCGTTTTTCCCCCCAAATTCCCCGTTTTTCCCCCCAAATTCCCATTTTTCCCGCCCAAATTCCCGTTTTTTCCCGCCAGAATTCCCGTTTTTCCCGCCAGAATTCCCGGTTTTCCCCCCGAGCTCTCACCTTGCCCTCGGGGGCGGGGCCGAAGGGGGCGGGGCCGTTGAGCAGCGGCGGGGCCGCCCCTCCCCCCCCCTTGGGCTCGGGGAAGGGCGGGGGTGGGGGAGGGGTTGGGCAGGGGGGCGGGGCCCAGCAGGGCCGCCCCTGCCCCGCCCCCCGCCCCCGGGGGGGGCTGCGGGAGCCCCGGCTCCTTCCTGGGGGGAGAAAACGGCATTGGGGCAAAACACCGGGAAATTCGCCGGGAATGGGGGAGACTGCGGGAATTTGGGGAAATTCGGGGGAATTTGGGAAAATTGGGGGGAAATTGGGGAAAATTGGGGAATTTGGGGGAAAATTGGGGGAAAATTGGGGGGAAATTTGGGGGAAATTGGGGGGAGATTGGGGGGAAATTGGGGAAATTTGGGGAAATTTGGGGAAATTTAGGGGGAAATTGGGGAAATTTGGGGGAAATTGGGGAAATTTGGGGGGAAATTGGGGAAATTGGGGGAAATTTGGGGAATTTGGGGGGAAATTGGGGAAATTGGGGGGAAATTTGGGGAATTTGGGGGGAAATTGGGAGGAAATTGGGGGGAGATTTGGGGGAAATTGGGGAAATTTGGGGAAAATTGGGAATTTGGGGGGAAATTGGGGAAATTTGGGGAAATTGGGGGGAAATTGGGGGGAAATTTGGGGGAATTGGGGGAAATTTGGGGAAATTGGGGGAAATTTGGGGATTTGGGGGGAAATTGGGGGGAAATTGGGGGAAAAATTGGGGAAAATGGGGAATTTGGGGGAAAATTGGGGGAAGTTTTAGGGAAAACTTTGGGGAAATTTGGGGAAAAATTGGGGGAAATTTAGGGAAATTTTGGGGAAAATTGGGGGGAGATTGGGGGGAATTTGGGGGAAAAATTGGGGGAAATTTGGGGGGAAGTTTTAGGAAAAATATTGGGGAAATTCGGGGAAAATTGGGAGGAGATTTGTGGAAAAATTGGGGAAAATTGAGGAAAAATTGGGGAAATTTGGGGGAAATATTGGGGAAAATTTGGGAAAATTTTGGGGAAATGGAAAGAAATTTGGGGGGATTTTTGGGCAATTTTAGGGGGAATTTTGGGGGGGATTTTGGAGGATTCGGGGAAATTTTGGAGGTTTTTGGGATTTGGGGGCATTGGGGGGATTTTAGGGGCTTCGGGGTGTTTTTGGGGTGGATTTTGGGGTTTTTGGGGGTTACTTCGAGGTTGTTTTTGAATATTTTTGGACGCCGCGGGGGGAGGTTTTTGGGGAGGTTTTTGGGGTGATTTTGGGATATTTTTGGGATGATTTTTGGGGTGATTTTGGGGTATTTTTGGGGTATTTTTGGGGTATTTTTGGGGTCATTTTGGGATTTTTTGGGGAGGTTTTTGCGGTCATTTTGGGGGGATTTTGGGGTATTTTTGGGCGCTGCTGGGGGAGGTTTTTGGGGTGGATTTTGGGGTATTTTTGGGGTGATTTTGGGGTGTTTTTGGGATGGTTTTGGGGGTTTTTGGGGAGGTTTTTGGGGTGATTTTGGGGTGGATTTTGGGTATTTTTTGGGGTGATTTGGGAGTTTTTTGGGTGCTGCTGGGGGAGGTTTTTGGGGTATTTTTGGGGTATTTTTGGGGTGATTTTCAGGTATTTTTGGGGTGATTTTTGGGGTGATTTTGGGGTGATTTTGGGGTGATTTTGGGGTGATTTGGGGGTTTTCGGGGCACTCACGGGGCGCTGCTGGGCGGGTTGTGGCCGGGGGGCTGCCCCAGGGGGGTCGGGGCGCCGCCCCCGCCCAGCCCCCGGCTCCGAGGAGCTGTCGGCGACCACCGAGCTGTAACCTGGGGGGACGGGGCAAAACGGGGTCAGAAAGCCCAAAGAACGCCCAAAAACCCCAAAAAACACCCCAGAAACACCCCAAAACCCCCCAAAAACCCAAAATACCCAAAAAACACCCCAAAACCCCCCAAAAAAACCCCCCAAAACCCCAAAAAACCACCCAAAAAACACCCAAAATCCCCAAAACACCCCGAAAAACACCCAAAAAACACCCAAAAACCCATAAACTCCAAAAAACACCCCAAAAACCCCAAATCCCAGTCTCTCCAGTTTATCCCAGTCTCTCCCAGTTTATCCCAGTCTCTCCCAGTTTATCCAAGTCTCTCCCAGCCCCCCCAGTGACTCACTGGTGGCCCCCAGTCCCCTCCCAGTCCCCTCCCAGTTCATCCCAGTTCATCCCAGTCCCCTCCCAGTATAACCCAGTCCCCCCCAGTGACTCACTGGTGGCCCCCAGTCCCCTCCCGGTTCATCCCAGTATAACCCAGTCCCTCCCAGTCGATCCCAGTTGATCCCAGTGACTCACTGGCGGCCCCCAGTCCCCTCCCAGTTGATCCCAGTATAACCCAGTCCCCTCCCAGTTGATCCCAGTGGATCCCAGTGACTCACTGGTGGCCCCCAGTCCCCTCCCAGTTGATCCCAGTATAACCCAGTCCCCTCCCAGTCCCTCCCAGTGGATCCCAGTGACTCACTGGTGGCCCCCAGTCCCCTCCCAGTCGATCCCAGTATAACCCAGTCCCCTCCCAGTCCCTCCCAGTGGATCCCAGTGACTCACTGGTGGCCCCCAGTCCCCTCCCAGTTGATCCCAGTCCCTCCAGTCCCTCCCAGTGACTCACTGGTGGCCCCCAGTCCCCTCCCAGTCGATCCAGTATAACCCAGTCCCCTCCCAGTTGATCCCAGTGGATCCCAGTGACTCACTGGTGGCCCCCAGTCCCCTCCCAGTTGATCCCAGTATAACCCAGTCCCCTCCCAGTCCCTCCCAGTGGATCCCAGTGACTCACTGGTGGCCCCCAGTCCCCTCCCAGTCGATCCCAGTATAACCCAGTCCCCTCCCAGTCCCTCCCAGTGGATCCCAGTGACTCACTGGTGGCCCCCAGTCCCCTCCCAGTTGATCCCAGTCCCTCCAGTCCCTCCCAGTGACTCACTGGTGGCCCCCAGTCCCCTCCCAGTCGATCCCAGTATAACCCAGTCCCCTCCCAGCCCCTCCCAGTCCATCCCAGTGACTCACTGGTGGCGCCCCCGTTCTGTTTCCCGGGCTGTTGGGCGCTGGGGGGGGCGTGGCTGGGGGGCGCTGGGGGGCGGGGCGCTGGGGGGCGGGGCCACGGCCTGGGCGTAGGGGGTGGGGGTGCTGGGGGGGTGGGGCCCCGCCCCGGGCCCCCCCTTTGGGCGCCCCCGAGCTCGAGGGGGGCGGGGCCCCCCCGCCGGGCCCGCCCCCGGGGGCGGGGCCGTTGTTGAGGGCGGGAGGAGGGGCGGGGGTGGGGGCGGGGAAAGGGGGAGGGGCGGCGGGGCGAGGGGGGCGTGGCCGTGGGGGAGGGGCTTGGCCCCGTTCTTGGCCGGAGACTGCAAGAGAAGAATGAACGAACTGGTTAATGAGGAGGGGGTAATTAGTTGGGGGGGGGGGGGGGGGTTGATTGACGGGAGCAGTGGTTAATTAACGGGAGCAGTGGTTAATTAATGGGAAACGTGGTTAATTAATGGGAAAAGTGGCTAATTAATGGGAGAAGTGGTTAATTAATGGAAGAAGTGGTTGATTAATGGGAGAAGCGGTTAATTGATGAGGGAAGTGGTTGATTAATGGGAGAAGTGGTTAATTAATGGGAGAAATGGTTGATTAATGGGAAACGTGGTTAATTAATGGGAGAAATGGTTAATTAATGGCAGAAGTGGTTAATTAATGCAAAAAATAGTTCATTAATGGGAGAAATGGTTCATTAACAGGAAAAGTGATTAATTATTATGAAAAGTGATTAATTAATGGGAGAAGTGGTTAATTAATGGGAGAAGTGATTAATCAATGGGAGGAGCGGTTAATTAACAGGAGAACTGATTAATTAACAGGCAACATGGTTAATTAATGGGAGAAGTGGTTAACTAATGAGAAAAAGTCGTTAAGTAACGGGAAAAGTGATTAATTAATGCGGGGAGCAATTAAAATGGGAAGAAAATTAATTACAAATGTGGGGGGGGGGAGGGGGCGGGGCAACAAAAGGAGATCCGGGAAAAACCGGAAGGATCCATTCGGAAAAGGGGGGGGGAGGGGACCCCAAAAATGGGAGGAGCCATTTTTTAAAAAAGGGGAGGGACCCTAAAAATGGGAGGAGCCAGTATGAAAATGAGGGGAGGGGACACCAAAAATGGGAGGAGCCAGTATGAAAATGAGGGGAGGGGACACCAAAAATGGGAGGAGCCAGTATGAAAATGAGAGGGAGCCAAAAATGGGAGGAGCCAGTATGAAAATGAGGGGAGGGGACCCCAAAAATGGGAGGAGCCAGTATGAAAATGAGAGGAGGGGACCCCAAAAATGGGAAGAGCCAGTATGAAAATGAGGGGGGGGGGGCCCAAAAATGGAAGGAGCCAGTATGAAAATGAGATGAGCCAAAAATGGGAGGAGCCAGTATGAAAATGAGGGGGGGACACCAAAAATGGGAGGAGCCAGTATGAAAATGAGAGGGAGCAAAAAATGGGAGGAGCCAGTATGAAAATGAGGGGAGGGGACCCCAAAAATGGGAGGGGCCATTATAAGAAAAGGGGAGGGGACCCCAAAAATGGGAGGAGCCATTATAAGAAAAGGGGAGGGGACCCCAAAAATGGGAGGGGCTCTTAAAGGGGAAATCCCCAGGAAAAAAAAAACCCCCAAAACCCGGGAGAATCCGCTCTGGATCCGGGAAAAACCCCCTTTGGAATGGAAGAGCCCACTGCACAAACGGGGGGATGGGCCAGAATTGGGGGGAGGGGACCCCCGAATTTGGGGACCCCCCTCCCCCCCCTCCCCTCCCCTCCCCCCAGGGCTCACCTGTCCCACCTCGCTGTCGGTGGAGCGGCCGCGCTTCTTGTCGTCCTCGGAATTCTCCTGAGGGGGGAGGAGGGGACAGCGGGGTCAGCGGGAGCCCGACATCCACCGGGGGACCCCGAAATACGGGAGGGGAGCCCAAAAATATACAAAGGGACCCCAAAATCGGTCAGGGGGACCCCGAAATACGGGAGGGGACCCCGAAATCAGAGAGGGGACCGCAAAATCAGAGAGGGGACCCCAAAATTGGACAGGGGGACCCCAAAATAC